>NW_026736527.1:0-67113 GCF_949786415.1 Peromyscus eremicus
AAGCACAGTTCTTTTGTTCTGAACAAGCTCACTGTTTTGGCCCTATAGGAAACAAAGTAGAGTAGAAGATTGCTCTTTTCTCAAAAGCAGAGTGTGTTTCTTGTAAGGCGAGCTAGCTTTTGTTTCCCAGTCCTAAATGGAGTTGAATCCCATGCAGTTTCTGGTCCTACCAGCAAGAGTTGTTTTCTGGTAAGAAGAGTCACTATTGCGCTCCCATTGCCATACACAGTGCAAATAGCACTCGCGTCTGCTCCCAGCAAGTACAGTGTATTGGACTGAAGAGGAGCTACTGTTCTTGTCAGGTTCCTACGCAGAGTTGAACTAGATATAGCCCGTGTGTGTAGGAAGCACAGTTCTTTTGTTCTGAGCAAGCTCACTGTTCTTGCCCTATAGGAAACACAGTAGAGTAGAAGAGTGCTCTTTTCTCAAAAACAGCGTGTGTTTCTTGTAAGGCTAGCTAGTGTTTGTTTCCCAGTCAGAAAAGGAGTTGAATCCCATGCAGTTTCTGGTCCTACGAGAAAGAGTTGTTTTCTGGTAAGAAGAGTCACTATTGCGCTCCCATTGCCATACACAGTGCAAATTGCACTCGCGTCTGCTCCCAGCAAGTACAGTGTATTGGACTGAAGAGGAGCTACTGTTCTTGTCAGTTTCCTAAGCAGAGTTGAACTAGATATAGCCCGTGTGTGTAGGAAGCACAGTTCTTTTGTTCTGAGCAAGCTCACTGTTCTTGCCCTATAGGAAACACAGTAGAGTAGAAGAGTGCTCTTTTCTCAAAAGCAGCGTGTGTTTCTTTTAAAGTGAGCTAGCGTTTGTTTCCCAGTCCTAAATGGAGTTGAAACACATGCAGTTTTTGGTCCTATGAGCAAGGGATGTTTTCTGGTAAGGAAAGTCACTATTGCGCTCCCTTTGCCCTACACAGTTCAAATAGCACTCGCATCTGTTCCCAGCAAGTACAGTGTATTGGACTGAAGAGGAGCTACTGTTCTTGTCAGTTTCCTAAGCAGAGTTGAACTAGATATGGCCTGTGTGTGTAGGAAGCACAGTTCTTTTGTTCTGAGCAAGCTCACTGTTCTGGCCCTATAGGAAACACAGTAAAGTAGAAGAGTGCTCTTTTCTCAAAAGCAGAGAGTGTTTCTTCTAAGGCGAGAGGGCGTTTGTTTCCCAGTCCTAAATGGAGTTGAATCACATGCAGTTTCTGGTCCTACAAGCAAGAGTTGTTTTCTGGTAAGAAGAGTCACTATTTTGTTCCCATTGCCATACACAGGGCAAATAGCACTCGCGTCTGTTTCCAGCAAGTACACTGTATTGGACTGAAGAGGAGCTACTGTTCTTGTCAGTTTTTTAAGCAGAGTTGAACTAGATGTGGCCCGTGTGTGTAGAAAGCACAGTTCTTTTGTTCTGAGCAAGCTCACTGTTCGGACCCCATAGGAAACACAGTAGAATAGAAGAGTGCTCTTTTCTCAAAAGCAGAGTGTGTTTCTTGTAAGGCGAGCTAGCGTTTGTTTTTCAGTCCAAAATGGAGTTGAATCACATGCAGTTTCTGGTCCTACTAGCAAGGGATGTTTTCTGGTAAGGAAAGTCACTATTGTGCTCCCTTTGCCATAAACAGTGCAAATAGCACTCACGTCTGCTCCAGCAAGTACAGTGTATTGGACTGAAGAGGAGCTACTGTTCTTGTCAGTTTCCTAAGCAGAGTTGAACTAGATATGGCCCCTGTGTGTAGGAAGCACAATTCTTTTGTTCTAAGCAAGCTCACTGTTCAGACCCCATTGGAAACACCGTAGAGTAGAAGAGTGCTCTTTTCTCAAAAGCAGAGTGTGTTTCTTGTAAGGTGAGCTAGCATTTGGTTCCCAGTCCTAAATGGAGTTGAATTACATGCAGTTTCTTGTCCTATGAGCAAGAGTTGTTTTCTGGTAAGAAGAGTCACTATTGTGCTCCTACTGCCATACAGAGTGCTAACAACTCTCGCTACTGTTCTTTGCAAGTACAGTGTATTGGACAGAAGAGGAGCTACTGTTCTTGTCAGTTTCCTAAGCAGAGTTGAACTAGATATGGCCCGTGTGTGTGAAGCACAGTTCTTTTGTTCTGAGCAAGCTTATTTTTCAGACCCCATAGTAAACACAGAAGAGTAGAAGAGTGCTCTTTTCTCAAAAGCAGACTGTGTTTCTCCTAAGGTGAGCTAGCGTTTCTTTTCAAGTCCTAAATGGAGTTGAATCACATGCAGTTTCTGGTCCCACAAGCAAGAGTTGTTTTCTGCTAAGAAGAGTCACTATTGCGCTCCCATTGCCATACACAGGGCAAATAGCACTCGCATCTGTTCCCAGCATGTACAGTGTATTGGACTGAAGAGGATCTACTGTTCTTGTCAGTTTCCTAAGCAGAGTTGAACTAGATATGGCCCCTGTGTGTAGGAAGCACAGTTCTTTTGTTCTGAGCAAGCTCAGTGTTCTGGCCCTATAGGAAACACAGTAGAGTAGAAGAGTGCTCTTTTCTCAAAAGCAGAGTGTGTTTGTTGTAAGGCGAACTAGCGTTTGTTTCCTAGTCCTAAATGGAGTTGAATCACATGCAGTTTCTGTTCCTAGGAGCAACAGTTTTTTTCTGGTAAAAAGAGACACTATTGCGCTCCCATTTCCATGCACAGCGCAAATAGCACTGGCGTCTGTTCCCAGCAAGTACAGAGGATTGGACAGAAGAGGAGCTACTGTTCTTGTCTGTTTCCTAAGCAGAGTTGAAGTAGATATGAGCCGTGTGTGTAGGAAGCACAGTTCTTTTGTTCTGAGCAAGCTCACTGTTCTGGACCTATAGGAAACACAGAAGAGTAGAAGAGTGCTCTTTTCTCAAAAGCAGAGTGTGTTTCTTGTAAGGCGAGCTAGTGTTTGTTTCCCAGTCCTCAATGGAGTTGAATCACATGCAGTTTCTGGTCCTACGAGCAAGAGTTGTTTTCTGGTAAGAAGAGTCACTATTGTGCTACCATTGCCATACACAGTGCAAATAGCACTCGTTTCTGTTCCCAGCAAGTACAGTGTATTGGACAGAAGAGGATCTACTGTTCTTGTCAGTTTCCTAAGCAGAGTTCAACTAGATATGGCCTGTGTGTGTAGGAAGCACAGTTCTTTTGTTCTGAGCAAGCTCACTGTTCTGGCCCTATAGGAAACACAGTAGAGTAGAAGAGTGCTCTTTTCTCAAAAGCAGAGTGTGTTTCTTGTAAGGCAAGCTAGCGTTTGTTTCCAAGTCCTAAAGGAGTTGAGTCACATGCAGTTTCTGGTCCTACAAGCAAGAGTTGTTTTCTGGTAAGGAGAGTCACTATTGCACTCCCATTGCCATACACAGGGCAAATAGCACTCGCGTCTGTTCCCAGCAAGTACAGTGTATTAGACTGAAGAGGAGCTACTGTTCTTGTCAGTTTCCTAAGAAGAGTTGAACTATATATGGCCCGTGTGTTAAGGAAGCACAAATCATTTGTTCAGAGCAAGCTCACTCTTCTGGCCCTATAGGAAACACAGAAGAGTAGAAGAGTGCTCTTTTCTCAAAAGCAGAGTGTGTTTCTTGTAAGGCGAGCTAGCGTTTGTTTCCCAGTCCATAATGGAGTTGAATCACATGCAGTTTCTGGTCCTGCGAGCAAGAGTTGTTTTCTGGTAAGAAGAGTCACTATTGTGCTACCATTGCCATACACAGTGCAAATAGCACTCGTGTCTGTTCCCAGCAAGTACATTGTATTGGACAGAAGAGGAGCTACTGTTCTTGTCAGTTTCTTAAGCAGAGTTGAAGTAGATATGTCCCGTGTGTGTGAAGCACAGTTCTTTTGTTCTGAGCAACCTCACTTTTCAGACCCCATAGGAAACACAGTAGAGTAGAGGAGTGCTCTTTTCTCAAAAGCAGATTGTGTTTCTTGTAAGGCTAGCTAGTGTTTGTTTCCCAGTCAGAAAAGGAGTTGAATCCCATGCAGTTTCTGGTCCTACGAGAAAGTGTTGTTTTCTGGTAAGAAGAGTCACTATTGCGCTCCCATTGCCATACACAGTGCAAATTGCACTCGCGTCTGCTCCCAGCAAGTACAGTGTATTGGACTGAAGAGGAGCACTGTTCTTGTCAGTTTCCTAAGCAGAGTTGAACTAGATATAGCCCGTGTGTGTAGGAAGCACAGTTCTTTTGTTCTGAGCAAGCTCACTGTTCTTGCCCTATAGGAAACACAGTAGAGTAGAAGAGTGCTCTTTTCTCAAAAGCAGCGTGTGTTTCTTTTAAAGTGAGCTAGCGTTTGTTTCCCAGTCCTAAATGGTGTTGAATCACATGCAGTTTTTGGTCCTATGAGCAAGGGATGTTTTCTGGTAAGGAAAGTCACTATTGCGCTCCCTTTGCCCTACACAGTTCAAATAGCACTCGCATCTGTTCCCAGCAAGTACAGTGTATTGGACTGAAGAAGAGCTACTGTTCTTGTCAGTATCCTAAGCAGAGTTGAACTAGATATGGCCTGTGTGTGTAGGAAGCACAGTTCTTTTGTTCTGAGCAAGCTCACTGTTCTGGCCCTATAGGAAACACAGTAGAATAGAAGAGTGCTCTTTTCTCAAAAGCAGAGTGTGTTTCTTGTAAGGCGAGCTAGCGTTTGTTTTTCAGTCCAAAATGGAGTTGAATCACATGCAGTTTCTGGTCCTACTAGCAAGGGATGTTTTCTGGTAAGGAAAGTCACTATTGTGCTCCCTTTGCCATAAACAGTGCAAATAGCACTCACGTCTGCTCCAGCAAGTACAGTGTATTGGACTGAAGAGGAGCTACTGTTCTTGTCAGTTTCCTAAGCAGAGTTGAACTAGATATGGCCCCTGTGTGTAGGAAGCACAATTCTTTTGTTCTAAGCAAGCTCACTGTTCAGACCCCATTGGAAACACCGTAGAGTAGAAGAGTGCTCTTTTCTCAAAAGCAGAGTGTGTTTCTTGTAAGGCGAGCTAGCGTTTGTTTCCCAGTCCTACATGGAGTTGAATCACATGTAGTTTCTGATCCTAGGAGCAAGAGTTGTTTTCTGGTAAGAAGAGTCACTATTGCGCTCCCATTGTCATACACAGGGCAAATAGCACTGGCGACTGTTCCCAGCATGTACAGTGTATTGGACTGAAGAGGATCTACTGTTCTTGTCAGTTTCATAAGCAGAGTTAACCTAGATATGGCTCGTGTGTTTAGGAAGCACAGTTCTTTTGTTCTGAGCAAGCTCACCGTTTTGGCCCTATAGGAAACAAAGTAGAGTAGAAGAGTGCTCTTTTCTCAAAAGCAGAGTGTGTTTCTTGTAAGGCAAGCTAGGTTTTGTTTCCCAGCCCCAAATGGAGTTGAATCCCATGCAGTTTCTGGTCCTATGAGCAAGAGTTGTTTTCTGGTAAGAAGAGTCACTATTGCGCTCCCATTGCCATACACAGTGCAAATAGCACTCCGGTCTGCTCCCAGCAAGTACAGTGTATTGGATTGAAGAGGAGCTAATGTTCTTGTCAGTTTCCTAAACAGAGTTGAACTAGATATAGCCCATTTGTGTAGGAAGCACAGTTCTTTTGTTCTGAGAAAACTCACTGTTCTGGCAATATAGGAAACACAGTAGAGTAGAAGAGTTGTCTTTTCTCAAAACCAGAGTGTGTTTCTTGTAAGGCGAGATAGTGTTTGTTTCCCAGTCCAAAATGGAGTTGAATCACAAGCAGTTTTTGGTCCTACGAGCAAGAGTTGTTTTCTGGTAAGAAGAGTCACTATTGCGCTCCCATTGCCATACACAGTGCAAATAGCACTCGAGTCTGCTCCCAGCAAGTACAGTGTATTGGACTGAAGAGGAGCTACTGTTCTTGTCAGTTTCCTAAGCAGAGTTGAACGAGATATGGCCCGTGTGTGTAGGAAGCACAGTTCTTTTGTTCTGAGCAAGCTCACTGTTCAGACCCCATTGGAAACACCGTAGAGTAGAAGAGTGCTCTTTTCTCAAAAGCAGAGTGTGTTTCTTGTAAGGTGAGCTAGCATTTGGTTCCCAGTCCTAAATGGAGTTGAATTACATGCAGTTTCTTGTCCTATGAGCAAGAGTTGTTTTCTGGTAAGAAGAGTCACTATTGTGCTCCTACTGCCATACAGAGTGCTAACAACTCTCGCTACTGTTCTTTGCAAGTACAGTGTATTGGACAGAAGAGGAGTTACTGTTCTTGTCAGTTTCCTAAGCAGAGTTGAACTAGATATGGCCCGTGTGTGTGAAGCACAGTTCTTTTGTTCTGAGCAAGCTTATTTTTCAGACCCCATAGTAAACACAGAAGAGTAGAAGAGTGCTCTTTTCTCAAAAGCAGACTGTGTTTCTCCTAAGGTGAGCTAGCGTTTCTTTTCAAGTCCTAAATGGAGTTGAATCACATGCAGTTTCTGGTCCCACAAGCAAGAGTTGTTTTCTGCTAAGAAGAGTCACTATTGCGCTCCCATTGCCATACACAGGGCAAATAGCACTCGCATCTGTTCCCAGCATGTACAGTGTATTGGACTGAAGAGGATCTACTGTTCTTGTCAGTTTCCTAAGCAGAGTTGAACTAGATATGGCCCCTGTGTGTAGGAAGCACAGTTCTTTTGTTCTGAGCAAGCTCAGTGTTCTGGCCCTATAGGAAACACAGTAGAGTAGAAGAGTGCTCTTTTCTCAAAAGCAGAGTGTGTTTGTTGTAAGGCGAACTAGCGTTTGTTTCCTATTCCTAAATGGAGTTGAATCACATGCAGTTTCTGTTCCTAGGAGCAACAGTTTTTTTCTGGTAAAAAGAGACACTATTGCGCTCCCATTTCCATGCACAGCGCAAATAGCACTGGCGTCTGTTCCCAGCAAGTACAGAGTATTGGACAGAAGAGGAGCTACTGTTCTTGTCTGTTTCCTAAGCAGAGTTGAAGTAGATATGAGCCGTGTGTGTAGGAAGCACAGTTCTTTTGTTCTGAGCAAGCTCACTGTTCTGGACCTATAGGAAACACAGAAGAGTAGAAGAGTGCTCTTTTCTCAAAAGCAGAGTGTGTTTCTTGTAAGGCGAGCTAGCGTTTTTTTCCCAGTCCTCAATGGAGTTGAATCACATGCAGTTTCTGGTCCTACGAGCAAGAGTTGTTTTCTGGTAAGAAGAGTCACTATTGTGCTACCATTGCCATACACAGTGCAAATAGCACTCGTTTCTGTTCCCAGCAAGTACAGTGTATTGGACAGAAGAGGATCTACTGTTCTTGTCAGTTTCCTAAGCAGAGTTCAACTAGATATGGCCTGTGTGTGTAGGAAGCACAGTTCTTTTGTTCTGAGCAAGCTCACTGTTCTGGCCCTATAGGAAACACAGTAGAGTAGAAGAGTGCTCTTTTCTCAAAAGCAGAGTGTGTTTCTTGTAAGGCAAGCTAGCGTTTGTTTCCAAGTCCTAAAGGAGTTGAATCACATGCAGTTTCTGGTCCTACAAGCAAGAGTTGTTTTCTGGTAAGGAGAGTCACTATTGCACTCCCATTGCCATACACAGGGCAAATAGCACTCGCGTCTGTTCCCAGCAAGTACAGTGTATTAGACTGAAGAGGAGCTACTGTTCTTGTCAGTTTCCTAAGAAGAGTTGAACTATATATGGCCCGTGTGTTAAGGAAGCACAAATCATTTGTTCAGAGCAAGCTCACTCTTCTGGCCCTATAGGAAACACAGAAGAGTAGAAGAGTGCTCTTTTCTCAAAAGCAGAGTGTGTTTCTTGTAAGGCGAGCTAGCGTTTGTTTCCCAGTCCATAATGGAGTTGAATCACATGCAGTTTCTGGTCCTGCGAGCAAGAGTTGTTTTCTGGTAAGAAGAGTCACTATTGTGCTACCATTGCCATACACAGTGCAAATAGCACTCGTGTCTGTTCCCAGCAAGTACATTGTATTGGACAGAAGAGGAGCTACTGTTCTTGTCAGTTTCTTAAGCAGAGTTGAAGTAGATATGTCCCGTGTGTGTGAAGCACAGTTCTTTTGTTCTGAGCAACCTCACTTTTCAGACCCCATAGG
Organism: Peromyscus eremicus; assembly: GCF_949786415.1. Classification (NCBI taxonomy): domain Eukaryota; kingdom Metazoa; phylum Chordata; class Mammalia; order Rodentia; family Cricetidae; genus Peromyscus; species Peromyscus eremicus. The sequence continues at coordinate 7,972 of NW_026736527.1, forward strand.
AAACACAGTAAAGTAGAAGAGTGCTCTTTTCTCAAAAGCAGAGAGTGTTTCTTCTAAGGCGAGAGGGCGTTTGTTTCCCAGTCCTAAATGGAGTTGAATCACATGCAGTTTCTGGTCCTACAAGCAAGAGTTGTTTTCTGGTAAGAAGAGTCACTATTTTGTTCCCATTGCCATACACAGGGCAAATAGCACTCGCGTCTGTTTCCAGCAAGTACACTGTATTGGACTTAAGAGGAGCTACTGTTCTTGTCAGTTTTTTAAGCAGAGTTGAACTAGATGTGGCCCATGTGTGTAGAAAGCACAGTTCTTTTGTTCTGAGCAAGCTCGCTGTTCGGACCCCATAGGAAACACAGTAGAATAGAAGAGTGCTCTTTTCTCAAAAGCAGAGTGTGTTTCTTGTAAGGCGAGCTAGCGTTTGTTTTTCAGTCCAAAATGGAGTTGAATCACATGCAGTTTCTGGTCCTACTAGCAAGGGATGTTTTCTGGTACGGAAAGTCACTATTGTGCTCCCTTTGCCATAAACAGTGCAAATAGCACTCACGTCTGCTCCAGCAAGTACAGTGTATTGGACTGAAGAGGAGCTACTGTTCTTGTCAGTTTCCTAAGCAGAGTTGAACTAGATATGGCCCCTGTGTGTAGGAAGCACAATTCTTTTGTTCTAAGCAAGCTCACTGTTCAGACCCCATTGGAAACACCGTAGAGTGGAAGAGTGCTCTTTTCTCAAAAGCAGAGTGTGTTTCTTGTAAGGTGAGCTAGCATTTGGTTCCCAGTCCTAAATGGAGTTGAATTACATGCAGTTTCTTGTCCTATGAGCAAGAGTTGTTTTCTGGTAAGAAGAGTCACTATTGTGCTCCTACTGCCATACAGAGTGCTAACAACTCTCGCTACTGTTCTTTGCAAGTACAGTGTATTGGACAGAAGAGGAGCTACTGTTCTTGTCAGTTTCCTAAGCAGAGTTGAACTAGATATGGCCCGTGTGTGTAGGAAGCACAGTTCTTTTTTTCTGAGCAAGCTCACTGATCGGACACCATACGAAACACAGTAGAGTAGAAGAGTGCTCTTTTCTCAAAAGCAGAGTGTATTTCTTGTAAGGCGAGCTAGCGTTTGTTTCCCAGTCCTAAATGGAGTTGAATCACATGTAGTTTCTGATCCTAGGAGCAAGAGTTGTTTTCTGGTAAGAAGAGTCACTATTGCGCTCCCATTGTCATACACAGGGCAAATAGCACTGGCGACTGTTCCCAGCATGTACACTGTATTGGACTGAAGAGGATCTACTGTTCTTGTCAGTTTCCTAAGCAGAGTTAACCTAGATATGGCTCGTGTGTGTAGGAAGCACAGTTCTTTTGTTCTGAGCAAGCTCACCGTTTTGGCCCTATAGGAAACAAAGTAGAGTAGAAGAGTGCTCTTTTCTCAAAAGCAGAGTGTGTTTCTTGTAAGGCAAGCTAGCTTTTGTTTCCCAGCCCTAAATGGAGTTGAATCCCATGCAGTTTCTGGTCCTACGAGCAAGAGTTGTTTTCTGGTAAGAAGAGTCACTATTGCGCTCCCATTGCCATACACAGTGCAAATAGCACTCCGGTCTGCTCCCAGCAAGTACAGTGTATTGGATTGAAGAGGAGCTAATGTTCTTGTCAGTTTCCTAAACAGAGTTGAACTAGATATAGCCCGTTTGTGTAGGAAGCACAGTTCTTTTGTTCTGAGAAAACTCACTGTTCTGGCAATATAGGAAACACAGTAGAGTAGAAGAGTTGTCTTTTCTCAAAACCAGAGTGTGTTTCTTGTAAGGCGAGATAGTGTTTGTTTCCCAGTCCAAAATGGAGTTGAATCACAAGCAGTTTTTGGTCCTACGAGCAAGAGTTGTTTTCTGGTAAGAAGAGTCACTATTGCGCTCCCATTGCCATACACAGTGCAAATAGCACTGGAGTCTGTTCCCAGCAAGTACAGTGTATTGGACAGAAGAGGAGCTACTGTTCTTGTCAGTTTCCTAAGCAGAGTTGAACTAGATATGGCCCGTGTGTGTGAAGCACAGTTCTTTTGTTCTGAGCAAGCTCAATTTTCAGACCCCATAGTAAACACAGTAGAGTAGAAGAGTGCTCTTTTCTCAAAAGCAGAGTGTGTTTCTTGTAAGGCTAGCTAGTGTTTGTTTCCCAGTCAGAAACAGAGTTGAGTCCCATGCTGTTTCTGGTCCTAGGTGTAAGAGTTGTTTTCTGGCAAGAAGAGTCACTATTTCGCTCCCATTGACATACGCAGTGCAAATAGCACTCGTGACTGCTCCCAGCAAGTACAGTGTATTGGACTGAAGAGGAGCTACTGTTCTTGTCAGTTTCCTAAGCAGAGTTGAACGAGATATGGCCCGTGTGTGTAGGAAGCACAGTTCTTTTGTTCTGAGCAAGCTCACTGTTCTGGTCCTATAGGAAACACAGAAGAGTAGAAGAGTGCTCTTTTCTCAAAAGCAGAGTGTGTTTCTGGTAAGGTGAGCAAGCATTTTGTTCCCAGTCCTAAATGGAGTTGAATTACATGCAGTTTCTTGTTTTTTGAGCAAGAGTTGTTTTCTGGTAAGAAGAGTCACTTTTGCGCTTCTATTGCCATACACAGTGCTAACAACTCTCGCAAATGTTCTTTGCAAGTACAGTGTATTGGACAGAAGAGGAGCTACTGTTCTTGTCAGTCTCCTAAGCAGAGTTGAACTAGATATGGCCCGTGTGTGTAGGAAGCACAGTTCTTTTGTTCTGAGCAAGCTCACTGTTTTGGCCCTATAGGAAACAAAGTAGAGTAGAAGATTGCTCTTTTCTCAAAAGCAGAGTGTGTTTCTTGTAAGGCGAGCTAGCTTTTGTTTCCCAGTCCTAAATGGAGTTGAATCCCATGCAGTTTCTGGTCCTACCAGCAAGAGTTGTTTTCTGGTAAGAAGAGTCACTATTGCGCTCCCATTGCCATACACAGTGCAAATAGCACTCGCGTCTGCTCCCAGCAAGTACAGTGTATTGGACTGAAGAGGAGCTACTGTTCTTGTCAGTTTCCTACGCAGAGTTGAACTAGATATAGCCCGTGTGTGTAGGAAGCACAGTTCTTTTGTTCTGAGCAAGCTCACTGTTCTTGCCCTATAGGAAACACAGTAGAGTAGAAGAGTGCTCTTTTCTCAAAAGCAGCGTGTGTTTATTTTAAGGTGAGCTAGCGTTTGTTTCCCAGTCCTAAATGGAGTTGAATCACATGCAGTTTTTGGTCCTATGAGCAAGGGATGTTTTCTGGTAAGGAAAGTCACTATTGCGCTCCCTTTGCCCTACACAGTTCAAATAGCACTCGCGTCTGTTCCCAGCAAGTACAGTGTATTGGACTGAAGAGGAGCTACTGTTCTTGTCAGTTTCCTAAGCAGAGTTGAACTAGATATGGCCTGTGTGTGTAGGAAGCACAGTTCTTTTGTTCTGAGCAAGCTCACTGTTCTGGCCCTATAGGAAACACAGTAAAGTAGAAGAGTGCTCTTTTCTCAAAAGCAGAGAGTGTTTCTTCTAAGGCGAGAGGGCGTTTGTTTCCCAGTCCTAAATGGAGTTGAATCACATGCAGTTTCTGGTCCTACAAGCAAGAGTTGTTTTCTGGTAAGAAGAGTCACTATTTTGTTCCCATTGCCATACACAGGGCAAATAGCACTCGCGTCTGTTTCCAGCAAGTACACTGTATTGGACTGAAGAGGAGCTACTGTTCTTGTCAGTTTTTTAAGCAGAGTTGAACTAGATGTGGCCCATGTGTGTAGAAAGCACAGTTCTTTTGTTCTGAGCAAGCTCACTGTTCGGACCCCATAGGAAACACAGTAGAATAGAAGAGTGCTCTTTTCTCAAAAGCAGAGTGTGTTTCTTGTAAGGCGAGCTAGCGTTTGTTTTTCAGTCCAAAATGGAGTTGAATCACATGCAGTTTCTGGTCCTACTAGCAAGGGATGTTTTCTGGTAAGGAAAGTCACTATTGTGCTCCCTTTGCCATAAACAGTGCAAATAGCACTCACGTCTGCTCCAGCAAGTACAGTGTATTGGACTGAAGAGGAGCTACTGTTCTTGTCAGTTTCCTAAGCAGAGTTGAACTAGATATGGCCCCTGTGTGTAGGAAGCACAATTCTTTTGTTCTAAGCAAGCTCACTGTTCAGACCCCATTGGAAACACCGTAGAGTAGAAGAGTGCTCTTTTCTCAAAAGCAGAGTGTGTTTCTTGTAAGGTGAGCTAGCATTTGGTTCCCAGTCCTAAATGGAGTTGAATTACATGCAGTTTCTTGTCCTATGAGCAAGAGTTGTTTTCTGGTAAGAAGAGTCACTATTGTGCTCCTACTGCCATACAGAGTGCTAACAACTCTCGCTACTGTTCTTTGCAAGTACAGTGTATTGGACAGAAGAGGAGCTACTGTTCTTGTCAGTTTCCTAAGCAGAGTTGAACTAGATATGGCCCGTGTGTGTAGGAAGCACAGTTCTTTTGTTCTGAGCAAGCTCACTGATCGGACACCATACGAAACACAGTAGAGTAGAAGAGTGCTCTTTTCTCAAAAGCAGAGTGTATTTCTTGTAAGGCGAGCTAGCGTTTGTTTCCCAGTCCTAAATGGAGTTGAATCACATGTAGTTTCTGATCCTAGGAGCAAGAGTTGTTTTCTGGTAAGAAGAGTCACTATTGCGCTCCCATTGTCATACACAGGGCAAATAGCACTGGCGACTGTTCCCAGCATGTACAGTGTATTGGACTGAAGAGGATCTACTGTTCTTGTCAGTTTCCTAAGCAGAGTTAACCTAGATATGGCTCGTGTGTGTAGGAAGCACAGTTCTTTTGTTCTGAGCAAGCTCACCGTTTTGGCCCTATAGGAAACAAAGTAGAGTAGAAGAGTGCTCTTTTCTCAAAAGCAGAGTGTGTTTCTTGTAAGGCAAGCTAGGTTTTGTTTCCCAGCCCTAAATGGAGTTGAATCCCATGCAGTTTCTGGTCCTACGAGCAAGAGTTGTTTTCTGGTAAGAAGAGTCACTATTGCGCTCCCATTGCCATACACAGTGCAAATAGCACTCCGGTCTGCTCCCAGCAAGTACAGTGTATTGGATTGAAGAGGAGCTAATGTTCTTGTCAGTTTCCTAAACAGAGTTGAACTAGATATAGCCCGTTTGTGTAGGAAGCACAGTTCTTTTGTTCTGAGAAAACTCACTGTTCTGGCAATATAGGAAACACAGTAGAGTAGAAGAGTTGTCTTTTCTCAAAACCAGAGTGTGTTTCTTGTAAGGCGAGATAGTGTTTGTTTCCCAGTCCAAAATGGAGTTGAATCACAAGCAGTTTTTGGTCCTACGAGCAAGAGTTGTTTTCTGGTAAGAAGAGTCACTATTGCGCTCCCATTGCCATACACAGTGCAAATAGCACTCGCGTCTGCTCCCAGCAAGTACAGTGTATTGGACTGAAGAGGAGCTACTGTTCTTGTCAGTTTCCTACGCAGAGTTGAACTAGATATAGCCCGTGTGTGTAGGAAGCACAGTTCTTTTGTTCTGAGCAAGCTCACTGTTTTTGCCCTACAGGAAACACAGTAGAGTAGAAGAGTGCTCTTTTCTCAAAAGCAGCGTGTGTTTATTTTAAGGTGAGCTAGCGTTTGTTTCCCAGTCCTAAATGGAGTTGAATCACATGCAGTTTTTGGTCCTATGAGCAAGGGATGTTTTCTGGTAAGGAAAGTCACTATTGCGCTCCCTTTGCCCTACACAGTTCAAATAGCACTCGCATCTGTTCCCAGCAAGTACAGTGTATTGGACTGAAGAGGAGCTACTGTTCTTGTCAGTTTCCTAAGCAGAGTTGAACTAGATATGGCCTGTGTGTGTAGGAAGCACAGTTCTTTTGTTCTGAGCAAGCTCACTGTTCTGGCCCTATAGGAAACACAGTAAAGTAGAAGAGTGCTCTTTTCTCAAAAGCAGAGAGTGTTTCTTCTAAGGCGAGAGGGCGTTTGTTTCCCAGTCCTAAATGGAGTTGAATCACATGCAGTTTCTGGTCCTACAAGCAAGAGTTGTTTTCTGGTAAGAAGAGTCACTATTTTGTTCCCATTGCCATACACAGGGCAAATAGCACTCGCGTCTGTTTCCAGCAAGTACACTGTATTGGACTGAAGAGGAGCTACTGTTCTTGTCAGTTTTTTAAGCAGAGTTGAACTAGATGTGGCCCATGTGTGTAGAAAGCACAGTTCTTTTGTTCTGAGCAAGCTCACTGTTCGGACCCCATAGGAAACACAGTAGAATAGAAGAGTGCTCTTTTCTCAAAAGCAGAGTGTGTTTCTTGTAAGGCGAGCTAGCGTTTGTTTTTCAGTCCAAAATGGAGTTGAATCACATGCAGTTTCTGGTCCTACTAGCAAGGGATGTTTTCTGGTAAGGAAAGTCACTATTGTGCTCCCTTTGCCATAAACAGTGCAAATAGCACTCACGTCTGCTCCAGCAAGTACAGTGTATTGGACTGAAGAGGAGCTACTGTTCTTGTCAGTTTCCTAAGCAGAGTTGAACTAGATATGGCCCCTGTGTGTAGGAAGCACAATTCTTTTGTTCTAAGCAAGCTCACTGTTCAGACCCCATTGGAAACACCGTAGAGTAGAAGAGTGCTCTTTTCTCAAAAGCAGAGTGTGTTTCTTGTAAGGTGAGCTAGCATTTGGTTCCCAGTCCTAAATGGAGTTGAATTACATGCAGTTTCTTGTCCTATGAGCAAGAGTTGTTTTCTGGTAAGAAGAGTCACTATTGTGCTCCTACTGCCATACAGAGTGCTAACAACTCTCGCTACTGTTCTTTGCAAGTACAGTGTATTGGACAGAAGAGGAGCTACTGTTCTTGTCAGTTTCCTAAGCAGAGTTGAACTAGATATGGCCCGTGTGTGTAGGAAGCACAGTTCTTTTGTTCTGAGCAAGCTCACTGATCGGACACCATACGAAACACAGTAGAGTAGAAGAGTGCTCTTTTCTCAAAAGCAGAGTGTATTTCTTGTAAGGCGAGCTAGCGTTTGTTTCCCAGTCCTAAATGGAGTTGAATCACATGTAGTTTCTGATCCTAGGAGCAAGAGTTGTTTTCTGGTAAGAAGAGTCACTATTGCGCTCCCATTGTCATACACAGGGCAAATAGCACTGGCGACTGTTCCCAGCATGTACAGTGTATTGGACTGAAGAGGATCTACTGTTCTTGTCAGTTTCCTAAGCAGAGTTAACCTAGATATGGCTCGTGTGTGTAGGAAGCACAGTTCTTTTGTTCTGAGCAAGCTCACCGTTTTGGCCCTATAGGAAACAAAGTAGAGTAGAAGAGTGCTCTTTTCTCAAAAGCAGAGTGTGTTTCTTGTAAGGCAAGCTAGGTTTTGTTTCCCAGCCCTAAATGGAGTTGAATCCCATGCAGTTTCTGGTCCTACGAGCAAGAGTTGTTTTCTGGTAAGAAGAGTCACTATTGCGCTCCCATTGCCATACACAGTGCAAATAGCACTCCGGTCTGCTCCCAGCAAGTACAGTGTATTGGATTGAAGAGGAGCTAATGTTCTTGTCAGTTTCCTAAACAGAGTTGAACTAGATATAGCCCGTTTGTGTAGGAAGCACAGTTCTTTTGTTCTGAGAAAACTCACTGTTCTGGCAATATAGGAAACACAGTAGAGTAGAAGAGTTGTCTTTTCTCAAAACCAGAGTGTGTTTCTTGTAAGGCGAGATAGTGTTTGTTTCCCAGTCCAAAATGGAGTTGAATCACAAGCAGTTTTTGGTCCTACAGCAAGAGTTGTTTTCTGGTAAGAAGAGTCACTATTGCGCTCCCATTGCCATACACAGTGCAAATAGCACTCGAGTCTGTTCCCAGCAAGTACAGTGTATTGGACAGAAGAGGAGCTACTGTTCTTGTCAGTTTCCTAAGCAGAGTTGAACTAGATATGGCCCGTGTGTGTGAAGCACAGTTCTTTTGTTCTGAGCAAGCTCAATTTTCAGACCCCATAGTAAACACAGTAGAGTAGAAGAGTGCTCTTTTCTCAAAAGCAGAGTGTGTTTCTTGTAAGGCTAGCTAGTGTTTGTTTCCCAGTCAGAAACAGAGTTGAGTCCCATGCTGTTTCTGGTCCTAGGTGTAAGAGTTGTTTTCTGGCAAGAAGAGTCACTATTTCGCTCCCATTGACATACGCAGTGCAAATAGCACTCGTGACTGCTCCCAGCAAGTACAGTGTATTGGACTGAAGAGGAGCTACTGTTCTTGTCAGTTTCCTAAGCAGAGTTGAACGAGATTTGGCCCGTGTGTGTTGGAAGCACAGTTCTTTTGTTCTGAGCAAGCTCACTGTTCTGGTCCTATAGGAAACACAGAAGAGTAGAAGAGTGCTCTTTTCTCAAAAGCAGAGTGTGTTTCTGGTAAGGTGAGCAAGCATTTTGTTCCCAGTCCTAAATGGAGTTGAATTACATGCAGTTTCTTGTTTTATGAGCAAGAGTTGTTTTCTGGTAAGAAGAGTCACTTTTGCGCTTCTATTGCCATACACAGTGCTAACAACTCTCGCAAATGTTCTTTGCAAGTACAGTGTATTGGACAGAAGAGGAGCTACTGTTCTTGTCAGTCTCCTAAGCAGAGTTGAACTAGATATGGCCCGTGTGTGTAGGAAGCACAGTTCTTTTGTTCTGAGCAAGCTCACTGTTTTGGCCCTATAGGAAACAAAGTAGAGTAGAAGATTGCTCTTTTCTCAAAAGCAGAGTGTGTTTCTTGTAAGGCGAGCTAGCTTTTGTTTCCCAGTCCTAAATGGAGTTGAATCCCATGCAGTTTCTGGTCCTACCAGCAAGAGTTGTTTTCTGGTAAGAAGAGTCACTATTGCGCTCCCATTGCCATACACAGTGCAAATAGCACTCGCTTCTGCTCCCAGCAAGTACAGTGTATTGGACTGAAGAGGAGCTACTGTTCTTGTCAGTTTCCTACGCAGAGTTGAACTAGATATAGCCCGTGTGTGTAGGAAGCACAGTTCTTTTGTTCTGAGCAAGCTCACTGTTCTTGCCCTACAGGAAACACAGTAGAGTAGAAGAGTGCTCTTTTCTCAAAAGCAGCGTGTGTTTATTTTAAGGTGAGCTAGCGTTTGTTTCCCAGTCCTAAATGGAGTTGAATCACATGCAGTTTTTGGTCCTATGAGCAAGGGATGTTTTCTGGTAAGGAAAGTCACTATTGCGCTCCCTTTGCCCTACACAGTTCAAATAGCACTCGCGTCTGTTCCCAGCAAGTACAGTGTATTGGACTGAAGAGGAGCTACTGTTCTTGTCAGTTTCCTAAGCAGAGTTGAACTAGATATGGCCTGTGTGTGTAGGAAGCACAGTTCTTTTGTTCTGAGCAAGCTCACTGTTCTGGCCCTATAGGAAACACAGTAAAGTAGAAGAGTGCTCTTTTCTCAAAAGCAGAGAGTGTTTCTTCTAAGGCGAGAGGGCGTTTGTTTCCCAGTCCTAAATGGAGTTGAATCACATGCAGTTTCTGGTCCTACAAGCAAGAGTTGTTTTCTGGTAAGAAGAGTCACTATTTTGTTCCCATTGCCATACACAGGGCAAATAGCACTCGCGTCTGTTTCCAGCAAGTACACTGTATTGGACTGAAGAGGAGCTACTGTTCTTGTCAGTTTTTTAAGCAGAGTTGAACTAGATGTGGCCCATGTGTGTAGAAAGCACAGTTCTTTTGTTCTGAGCAAGCTCACTGTTCGGACCCCATAGGAAACACAGTAGAATAGAAGAGTGCTCTTTTCTCAAAAGCAGAGTGTGTTTCTTGTAAGGCGAGCTAGCGTTTGTTTTTCAGTCCAAAATGGAGTTGAATCACATGCAGTTTCTGGTCCTACTAGCAAGGGATGTTTTCTGGTAAGGAAAGTCACTATTGTGCTCCCTTTGCCATAAACAGTGCAAATAGCACTCACGTCTGCTCCAGCAAGTACAGTGTATTGTACTGAAGAGGAGCTACTGTTCTTGTCAGTTTCCTAAGCAGAGTTGAACTAGATATGGCCCCTGTGTGTAGGAAGCACAATTCTTTTGTTCTAAGCAAGCTCACTGTTCAGACCCCATTGGAAACACCGTAGAGTAGAAGAGTGCTCTTTTCTCAAAAGCAGAGTGTGTTTCTTGTAAGGTGAGCTAGCATTTGGTTCCCAGTCCTAAATGGAGTTGAATTACATGCAGTTTCTTGTCCTATGAGCAAGAGTTGTTTTCTGGTAAGAAGAGTCACTATTGTGCTCCTACTGCCATACAGAGTGCTAACAACTCTCGCTACTGTTCTTTGCAAGTACAGTGTATTGGACAGAAGAGGAGCTACTGTTCTTGTCAGTTTCCTAAGCAGAGTTGAACTAGATATGGCCCGTGTGTGTAGGAAGCACAGTTCTTTTGTTCTGAGCAAGCTCACTGATCGGACACCATACGAAACACAGTAGAGTAGAAGAGTGCTCTTTTCTCAAAAGCAGAGTGTATTTCTTGTAAGGCGAGCTAGCGTTTGTTTCCCAGTCCTAAATGGAGTTGAATCACATGTAGTTTCTGATCCTAGGAGCAAGAGTTGTTTTCTGGTAAGAAGAGTCACTATTGCGCTCCCATTGTCATACACAGGGCAAATAGCACTGGCGACTGTTCCCAGCATGTACAGTGTATTGGACTGAAGAGGATCTACTGTTCTTGTCAGTTTCCTAAGCAGAGTTAACCTAGATATGGCTCGTGTGTGTAGGAAGCACAGTTCTTTTGTTCTGAGCAAGCTCACCGTTTTGGCCCTATAGGAAACAAAGTAGAGTAGAAGAGTGCTCTTTTCTCAAAAGCAGAGTGTGTTTCTTGTAAGGCAAGCTAGGTTTTGTTTCCCAGCCCTAAATGGAGTTGAATCCCATGCAGTTTCTGGTCCTACGAGCAAGAGTTGTTTTCTGGTAAGAAGAGTCACTATTGCGCTCCCATTGCCATACACAGTGCAAATAGCACTCCGGTCTGCTCCCAGCAAGTACAGTGTATTGGATTGAAGAGGAGCTAATGTTCTTGTCAGTTTCCTAAACAGAGTTGAACTAGATATAGCCCGTTTGTGTAGGAAGCACAGTTCTTTTGTTCTGAGAAAACTCACTGTTCTGGCAATATAGGAAACACAGTAGAGTAGAAGAGTTGTCTTTTCTCAAAACCAGAGTGTGTTTCTTGTAAGGCGAGATAGCGTTTGTTTCCCAGTCCAAAATGGAGTTGAATCACAAGCAGTTTTTGGTCCTACAGCAAGAGTTGTTTTCTGGTAAGAAGAGTCACTATTGCGCTCCCATTGCCATACACAGTGCAAATAGCACTCGAGTCTGTTCCCAGCAAGTACAGTGTATTGGACAGAAGAGGAGCTACTGTTCTTGTCAGTTTCCTAAGCAGAGTTGAACTAGATATGGCCCGTGTGTGTGAAGCACAGTTCTTTTGTTCTGAGCAAGCTCAATTTTCAGACCCCATAGTAAACACAGTAGAGTAGAAGAGTGCTCTTTTCTCAAAAGCAGAGTGTGTTTCTTGTAAGGCTAGCTAGTGTTTGTTTCCCAGTCAGAAACAGAGTTGAGTCCCATGCTGTTTCTGGTCCTAGGTGTAAGAGTTGTTTTCTGGCAAGAAGAGTCACTATTTCGCTCCCATTGACATACGCAGTGCAAATAGCACTCGTGACTGCTCCCAGCAAGTACAGTGTATTGGACTGAAGAGGAGCTACTGTTCTTGTCAGTTTCCTAAGCAGAGTTGAACGAGATTTGGCCCGTGTGTGTTGGAAGCACAGTTCTTTTGTTCTGAGCAAGCTCACTGTTCTGGTCCTATAGGAAACACAGAAGAGTAGAAGAGTGCTCTTTTCTCAAAAGCAGAGTGTGTTTCTGGTAAGGTGAGCAAGCATTTTGTTCCCAGTCCTAAATGGAGTTGAATTACATGCAGTTTCTTGTTTTATGAGCAAGAGTTGTTTTCTGGTAAGAAGAGTCACTTTTGCGCTTCTATTGCCATACACAGTGCTAACAACTCTCGCAAATGTTCTTTGCAAGTACAGTGTATTGGACAGAAGAGGAGCTACTGTTCTTGTCAGTCTCCTACGCAGAGTTGAACTAGATATGGCCCGTGTGTGTAGGAAGCACAGTTCTTTTGTTCTGAGCAAGCTCACTGTTTTGGCCCTATAGGAAACAAAGTAGAGTAGAAGATTGCTCTTTTCTCAAAAGCAGAGTGTGTTTCTTGTAAGGCGAGCTAGCTTTTGTTTCCCAGTCCTAAATGGAGTTGAATCCCATGCAGTTTCTGGTCCTACCAGCAAGAGTTGTTTTCTGGTAAGAAGAGTCACTATTGCGCTCCCATTGCCATACACAGTGCAAATAGCACTCGCGTCTGCTCCCAGCAAGTACAGTGTATTGGACTGAAGAGGAGCTACTGTTCTTGTCAGTTTCCTACGCAGAGTTGAACTAGATATAGCCCGTGTGTGTAGGAAGCACAGTTCTTTTGTTCTGAGCAAGCTCACTGTTCTTGCCCTACAGGAAACACAGTAGAGTAGAAGAGTGCTCTTTTCTCAAAAGCAGCGTGTGTTTATTTTAAGGTGAGCTAGCGTTTGTTTCCCAGTCCTAAATGGAGTTGAATCACATGCAGTTTTTGGTCCTATGAGCAAGGGATGTTTTCTGGTAAGGAAAGTCACTATTGCGCTCCCTTTGCCCTACACAGTTCAAATAGCACTCGCGTCTGTTCCCAGCAAGTACAGTGTATTGGACTGAAGAGGAGCTACTGTTCTTGTCAGTTTCCTAAGCAGAGTTGAACTAGATATGGCCTGTGTGTGTAGGAAGCACAGTTCTTTTGTTCTGAGCAAGCTCACTGTTCTGGCCCTATAGGAAACACAGTAAAGTAGAAGAGTGCTCTTTTCTCAAAAGCAGAGAGTGTTTCTTCTAAGGCGAGAGGGCGTTTGTTTCCCAGTCCTAAATGGAGTTGAATCACATGCAGTTTCTGGTCCTACAAGCAAGAGTTGTTTTCTGGTAAGAAGAGTCACTATTTTGTTCCCATTGCCATACACAGGGCAAATAGCACTCGCGTCTGTTTCCAGCAAGTACACTGTATTGGACTGAAGAGGAGCTACTGTTCTTGTCAGTTTTTTAAGCAGAGTTGAACTAGATGTGGCCCATGTGTGTAGAAAGCACAGTTCTTTTGTTCTGAGCAAGCTCACTGTTCGGACCCCATAGGAAACACAGTAGAATAGAAGAGTGCTCTTTTCTCAAAAGCAGAGTGTGTTTCTTGTAAGGTGAGCTAGCGTTTGTTTTTCAGTCCAAAATGGAGTTGAATCACATGCAGTTTCTGGTCCTACTAGCAAGGGATGTTTTCTGGTAAGGAAAGTCACTATTGTGCTCCCTTTGCCATAAACAGTGCAAATAGCACTCACGTCTGCTCCAGCAAGTACAGTGTATTGGACTGAAGAGGAGCTACTGTTCTTGTCAGTTTCCTAAGCAGAGTTGAACTAGATATGGCCCCTGTGTGTAGGAAGCACAATTCTTTTGTTCTAAGCAAGCTCACTGTTCAGACCCCATTGGAAACACCGTAGAGTAGAAGAGTGCTCTTTTCTCAAAAGCAGAGTGTGTTTCTTGTAAGGTGAGCTAGCATTTGGTTCCCAGTCCTAAATGGAGTTGAATTACATGCAGTTTCTTGTCCTATGAGCAAGAGTTGTTTTCTGGTAAGAAGAGTCACTATTGTGCTCCTACTGCCATACAGAGTGCTAACAACTCTCGCTACTGTTCTTTGCAAGTACAGTGTATTGGACAGAAGAGGAGCTACTGTTCTTGTCAGTTTCCTAAGCAGAGTTGAACTAGATATGGCCCGTGTGTGTAGGAAGCACAGTTCTTTTGTTCTGAGCAAGCTCACTGATCGGACACCATACGAAACACAGTAGAGTAGAAGAGTGCTCTTTTCTCAAAAGCAGAGTGTATTTCTTGTAAGGCGAGCTAGCGTTTGTTTCCCAGTCCTAAATGGAGTTGAATCACATGTAGTTTCTGATCCTAGGAGCAAGAGTTGTTTTCTGGTAAGAAGAGTCACTATTGCGCTCCCATTGTCATACACAGGGCAAATAGCACTGGCGACTGTTCCCAGCATGTACAGTGTATTGGACTGAAGAGGATCTACTGTTCTTGTCAGTTTCCTAAGCAGAGTTAACCTAGATATGGCTCGTGTGTGTAGGAAGCACAGTTCTTTTGTTCTGAGCAAGCTCACCGTTTTGGCCCTATAGGAAACAAAGTAGAGTAGAAGAGTGCTCTTTTCTCAAAAGCAGAGTGTGTTTCTTGTAAGGCAAGCTAGGTTTTGTTTCCCAGCCCTAAATGGAGTTTAATCCCATGCAGTTTCTGGTCCTACGAGCAAGAGTTGTTTTCTGGTAAGAAGAGTCACTATTGCGCTCCCATTGCCATACACAGTGCAAATAGCACTCCGGTCTGCTCCCAGCAAGTACAGTGTATTGGATTGAAGAGGAGCTAATGTTCTTGTCAGTTTCCTAAACAGAGTTGAACTAGATATAGCCCGTTTGTGTAGGAAGCACAGTTCTTTTGTTCTGAGAAAACTCACTGTTCTGGCAATATAGGAAACACAGTAGAGTAGAAGAGTTGTCTTTTCTCAAAACCAGAGTGTGTTTCTTGTAAGGCGAGATAGTGTTTGTTTCCCAGTCCAAAATGGAGTTGAATCACAAGCAGTTTTTGGTCCTACAGCAAGAGTTGTTTTCTGGTAAGAAGAGTCACTATTGCGCTCCCATTGCCATACACAGTGCAAATAGCACTCGAGTCTGTTCCCAGCAAGTACAGTGTATTGGACAGAAGAGGAGCTACTGTTCTTGTCAGTTTCCTAAGCAGAGTTGAACTAGATATGGCCCGTGTGTGTGAAGCACAGTTCTTTTGTTCTGAGCAAGCTCAATTTTCAGACCCCATAGTAAACACAGTAGAGTAGAAGAGTGCTCTTTTCTCAAAAGCAGAGTGTGTTTCTTGTAAGGCTAGCTAGTGTTTGTTTCCCAGTCAGAAACAGAGTTGAGTCCCATGCTGTTTCTGGTCCTAGGTGTAAGAGTTGTTTTCTGGCAAGAAGAGTCACTATTTCGCTCCCATTGACATACGCAGTGCAAATAGCACTCGTGACTGCTCCCAGCAAGTACAGTGTATTGGACTGAAGAGGAGCTACTGTTCTTGTCAGTTTCCTAAGCAGAGTTGAACGAGATTTGGCCCGTGTGTGTTGGAAGCACAGTTCTTTTGTTCTGAGCAAGCTCACTGTTCTGGTCCTATAGGAAACACAGAAGAGTAGAAGAGTGCTCTTTTCTCAAAAGCAGAGTGTGTTTCTGGTAAGGTGAGCAAGCATTTTGTTCCCAGTCCTAAATGGAGTTGAATTACATGCAGTTTCTTGTTTTATGAGCAAGAGTTGTTTTCTGGTAAGAAGAGTCACTTTTGCGCTTCTATTGCCATACACAGTGCTAACAACTCTCGCAAATGTTCTTTGCAAGTACAGTGTATTGGACAGAAGAGGAGCTACTGTTCTTGTCAGTCTCCTAAGCAGAGTTGAACTAGATATGGCCCGTGTGTGTAGGAAGCACAGTTCTTTTGTTCTGAGCAAGCTCACTGTTTTGGCCCTATAGGAAACAAAGTAGAGTAGAAGATTGCTCTTTTCTCAAAAGCAGAGTGTGTTTCTTGTAAGGCGAGCTAGCTTTTGTTTCCCAGTCCTAAATGGAGTTGAATCCCATGCAGTTTCTGGTCCTACCAGCAAGAGTTGTTTTCTGGTAAGAAGAGTCACTATTGCGCTCCCATTGCCATACACAGTGCAAATAGCACTCGCGTCTGCTCCCAGCAAGTACAGTGTATTGGACTGAAGAGGAGCTACTGTTCTTGTCAGTTTCCTACGCAGAGTTGAACTAGATATAGCCCGTGTGTGTAGGAAGCACAGTTCTTTTGTTCTGAGCAAGCTCACTGTTCTTGCCCTACAGGAAACACAGTAGAGTAGAAGAGTGCTCTTTTCTCAAAAGCAGCGTGTGTTTATTTTAAGGTGAGCTAGCGTTTGTTTCCCAGTCCTAAATGGAGTTGAATCACATGCAGTTTTTGGTCCTATGAGCAAGGGATGTTTTCTGGTAAGGAAAGTCACTATTGCGCTCCCTTTGCCCTACACAGTTCAAATAGCACTCGCGTCTGTTCCCAGCAAGTACAGTGTATTGGACTGAAGAGGAGCTACTGTTCTTGTCAGTTTCCTAAGCAGAGTTGAACTAGATATGGCCTGTGTGTGTAGGAAGCACAGTTCTTTTGTTCTGAGCAAGCTCACTGTTCTGGCCCTATAGGAAACACAGTAAAGTAGAAGAGTGCTCTTTTCTCAAAAGCAGAGAGTGTTTCTTCTAAGGCAAGAGGGCGTTTGTTTCCCAGTCCTAAATGGAGTTGAATCACATGCAGTTTCTGGTCCTACAAGCAAGAGTTGTTTTCTGGTAAGAAGAGTCACTATTTTGTTCCCATTGCCATACACAGGGCAAATAGCACTCGCGTCTGTTTCCAGCAAGTACACTGTATTGGACTGAAGAGGAGCTACTGTTCTTGTCAGTTTTTTAAGCAGAGTTGAACTAGATGTGGCCCATGTGTGTAGAAAGCACAGTTCTTTTGTTCTGAGCAAGCTCACTGTTCGGACCCCATAGGAAACACAGTAGAATAGAAGAGTGCTCTTTTCTCAAAAGCAGAGTGTGTTTCTTGTAAGGCGAGCTAGCGTTTGTTTTTCAGTCCAAAATGGAGTTGAATCACATGCAGTTTCTGGTCCTACTAGCAAGGGATGTTTTCTGGTAAGGAAAGTCACTATTGTGCTCCCTTTGCCATAAACAGTGCAAATAGCACTCACGTCTGTTCCAGCCAGTACAGTGTATTGGACTGAAGAGGAGCTACTGTTCTTGTCAGTTTCCTAAGCAGAGTTGAACTAGATATGGCCCCTGTGTGTAGGAAGCACAATTCTTTTGTTCTAAGCAAGCTCACTGTTCAGACCCCATTGGAAACACCGTAGAGTAGAAGAGTGCTCTTTTCTCAAAAGCAGAGTGTGTTTCTTGTAAGGTGAGCTAGCATTTGGTTCCCAGTCCTAAATGGAGTTGAATTACATGCAGTTTCTTGTCCTATGAGCAAGAGTTGTTTTCTGGTAAGAAGAGTCACTATTGTGCTCCTACTGCCATACAGAGTGCTAACAACTCTCGCTACTGTTCTTTGCAAGTACAGTGTATTGGACAGAAGAGGAGCTACTGTTCTTGTCAGTTTCCTAAGCAGAGTTGAACTAGATATGGCCCGTGTGTGTAGGAAGCACAGTTCTTTTGTTCTGAGCAAGCTCACTGATCGGACACCATACGAAACACAGTAGAGTAGAAGAGTGCTCTTTTCTCAAAAGCAGAGTGTATTTCTTGTAAGGCGAGCTAGCGTTTGTTTCCCAGTCCTAAATGGAGTTGAATCACATGTAGTTTCTGATCCTAGGAGCAAGAGTTGATTTCTGGTAAGAAGAGTCACTATTGCGCTCCCATTGTCATACACAGGGCAAATAGCACTGGCGACTGTTCCCAGCATGTACAGTGTATTGGACTGAAGAGGATCTACTGTTCTTGTCAGTTTCCTAAGCAGAGTTAACCTAGATATGGCTCGTGTGTGTAGGAAGCACAGTTCTTTTGTTCTGAGCAAGCTCACCGTTTTGGCCCTATAGGAAACAAAGTAGAGTAGAAGAGTGCTCTTTTCTCAAAAGCAGAGTGTGTTTCTTGTAAGGCAAGCTAGGTTTTGTTTCCCAGCCCTAAATGGAGTTGAATCCCATGCAGTTTCTGGTCCTACGAGCAAGAGTTGTTTTCTGGTAAGAAGAGTCACTATTGCGCTCCCATTGCCATACACAGTGCAAATAGCACTCCGGTCTGCTCCCAGCAAGTACAGTGTATTGGATTGAAGAGGAGCTAATGTTCTTGTCAGTTTCCTAAACAGAGTTGAACTAGATATAGCCCATTTGTGTAGGAAGCACAGTTCTTTTGTTCTGAGAAAACTCACTGTTCTGGCAATATAGGAAACACAGTAGAGTAGAAGAGTTGTCTTTTCTCAAAACCAGAGTGTGTTTCTTGTAAGGCGAGATAGTGTTTGTTTCCCAGTCCAAAATGGAGTTGAATCACAAGCAGTTTTTGGTCCTACAGCAAGAGTTGTTTTCTGGTAAGAAGAGTCACTATTGCGCTCCCATTGCCATACACAGTGCAAATAGCACTCGAGTCTGTTCCCAGCAAGTACAGTGTATTGGACAGAAGAGGAGCTACTGTTCTTGTCAGTTTCCTAAGCAGAGTTGAACTAGATATGGCCCGTGTGTGTGAAGCACAGTTCTTTTGTTCTGAGCAAGCTCAATTTTCAGACCCCATAGTAAACACAGTAGAGTAGAAGAGTGCTCTTTTCTCAAAAGCAGAGTGTGTTTCTTGTAAGGCTAGCTAGTGTTTGTTTCCCAGTCAGAAACAGAGTTGAGTCCCATGCTGTTTCTGGTCCTAGGTGTAAGAGTTGTTTTCTGGCAAGAAGAGTCACTATTTCGCTCCCATTGACATACGCAGTGCAAATAGCACTCGTGACTGCTCCCAGCAAGTACAGTGTATTGGACTGAAGAGGAGCTACTGTTCTTGTCAGTTTCCTAAGCAGAGTTGAACGAGATTTGGCCCGTGTGTGTTGGAAGCACAGTTCTTTTGTTCTGAGCAAGCTCACTGTTCTGGTCCTATAGGAAACACAGAAGAGTAGAAGAGTGCTCTTTTCTCAAAAGCAGAGTGTGTTTCTGGTAAGGTGAGCAAGCATTTTGTTCCCAGTCCTAAATGGAGTTGAATTACATGCAGTTTCTTGTTTTATGAGCAAGAGTTGTTTTCTGGTAAGAAGAGTCACTTTTGCGCTTCTATTGCCATACACAGTGCTAACAACTCTCGCAAATGTTCTTTGCAAGTACAGTGTATTGGACAGAAGAGGAGCTACTGTTCTTGTCAGTCTCCTAAGCAGAGTTGAACTAGATATGGCCCGTGTGTGTAGGAAGCACAGTTCTTTTGTTCTGAGCAAGCTCACTGTTTTGGCCCTATAGGAAACAAAGTAGAGTAGAAGATTGCTCTTTTCTCAAAAGCAGAGTGTGTTTCTTGTAAGGCGAGCTAGCTTTTGTTTCCCAGTCCTAAATGGAGTTGAATCCCATGCAGTTTCTGGTCCTACCAGCAAGAGTTGTTTTCTGGTAAGAAGAGTCACTATTGCGCTCCCATTGCCATACACAGTGCAAATAGCACTCGCGTCTGCTCCCAGCAAGTACAGTGTATTGGACTGAAGAGGAGCTACTGTTCTTGTCAGTTTCCTACGCAGAGTTGAACTAGATATAGCCCGTGTGTGTAGGAAGCACAGTTCTTTTGTTCTGAGCAAGCTCACTGTTCTTGCCCTACAGGAAACACAGTAGAGTAGAAGAGTGCTCTTTTCTCAAAAGCAGCGTGTGTTTATTTTAAGGTGAGCTAGCGTTTGTTTCCCAGTCCTAAATGGAGTTGAATCACATGCAGTTTTTGGTCCTATGAGCAAGGGATGTTTTCTGGTAAGGAAAGTCACTATTGCGCTCCCTTTGCCCTACACAGTTCAAATAGCACTCGCGTCTGTTCCCAGCAAGTACAGTGTATTGGACTGAAGAGGAGCTACTGTTCTTGTCAGTTTCCTAAGCAGAGTTGAACTAGATATGGCCTGTGTGTGTAGGAAGCACAGTTCTTTTGTTCTGAGCAAGCTCACTGTTCTGGCCCTATAGGAAACACAGTAAAGTAGAAGAGTGCTCTTTTCTCAAAAGCAGAGAGTGTTTCTTCTAAGGCGAGAGGGCGTTTGTTTCCCAGTCCTAAATGGAGTTGAATCACATGCAGTTTCTGGTCCTACAAGCAAGAGTTGTTTCTGGTAAGAAGAGTCACTATTTTGTTCCCATTGCCATACACAGGGCAAATAGCACTCGCGTCTGTTTCCAGCAAGTACACTGTATTGGACTGAAGAGGAGCTACTGTTCTTGTCAGTTTTTTAAGCAGAGTTGAACTAGATGTGGCCCATGTGTGTAGAAAGCACAGTTCTTTTGTTCTGAGCAAGCTCACTGTTCGGACCCCATAGGAAACACAGTAGAATAGAAGAGTGCTCTTTTCTCAAAAGCAGAGTGTGTTTCTTGTAAGGCGAGCTAGCGTTTGTTTTTCAGTCCAAAATGGAGTTGAATCACATGCAGTTTCTGGTCCTACTAGCAAGGGATGTTTTCTGGTAAGGAAAGTCACTATTGTTCTCCCTTTGCCATAAACAGTGCAAATAGCACTCACGTCTGCTCCAGCAAGTACAGTGTATTGGACTGAAGAGGAGCTACTGTTCTTGTCAGTTTCCTAAGCAGAGTTGAACTAGATATGGCCCCTGTGTGTAGGAAGCACAATTCTTTTGTTCTAAGCAAGCTCACTGTTCAGACCCCATTGGAAACACCGTAGAGTAGAAGAGTGCTCTTTTCTCAAAAGCAGAGTGTGTTTCTTGTAAGGTGAGCTAGCATTTGGTTCCCAGTCCTAAATGGAGTTGAATTACATGCAGTTTCTTGTCCTATGAGCAAGAGTTGTTTTCTGGTAAGAAGAGTCACTATTGTGCTCCTACTGCCATACAGAGTGCTAACAACTCTCGCTACTGTTCTTTGCAAGTACAGTGTATTGGACAGAAGAGGAGCTACTGTTCTTGTCAGTTTCCTAAGCAGAGTTGAACTAGATATGGCCCGTGTGTGTAGGAAGCACAGTTCTTTTGTTCTGAGCAAGCTCACTGATCGGACACCATACGAAACACAGTAGAGTAGAAGAGTGCTCTTTTCTCAAAAGCAGAGTGTATTTCTTGTAAGGCGAGCTAGCGTTTGTTTCCCAGTCCTAAATGGAGTTGAATCACATGTAGTTTCTGATCCTAGGAGCAAGAGTTGTTTTCTGGTAAGAAGAGTCACTATTGCGCTCCCATTGTCATACACAGGGCAAATAGCACTGGCGACTGTTCCCAGCATGTACAGTGTATTGGACTGAAGAGGATCTACTGTTCTTGTCAGTTTCCTAAGCAGAGTTAACCTAGATATGGCTCGTGTGTGTAGGAAGCACAGTTCTTTTGTTCTGAGCAAGCTCACCGTTTTGGCCCTATAGGAAACAAAGTAGAGTAGAAGAGTGCTCTTTTCTCAAAAGCAGAGTGTGTTTCTTGTAAGGCAAGCTAGTTTTTGTTTCCCAGCCCTAAATGGAGTTGAATCCCATGCAGTTTCTGGTCCTACGAGCAAGAGTTGTTTTCTGGTAAGAAGAGTCACTATTGCGCTCCCATTGCCATACACAGTGCAAATAGCACTCCGGTCTGCTCCCAGCAAGTACAGTGTATTGGATTGAAGAGGAGCTAATGTTCTTGTCAGTTTCCTAAACAGAGTTGAACTAGATATAGCCCGTTTGTGTAGGAAGCACAGTTCTTTTGTTCTGAGAAAACTCACTGTTCTGGCAATATAGGAAACACAGTAGAGTAGAAGAGTTGTCTTTTCTCAAAACCAGAGTGTGTTTCTTGTAAGGCGAGATAGTGTTTGTTTCCCAGTCCAAAATGGAGTTGAATCACAAGCAGTTTTTGGTCCTACGAGCAAGAGTTGTTTTCTGGTAAGAAGAGTCACTATTGCGCTCCCATTGCCATACACAGTGCAAATAGCACTCGAGTCTGTTCCCAGCAAGTACAGTGTATTGGACAGAAGAGGAGCTACTGTTCTTGTCAGTTTCCTAAGCAGAGTTGAACTAGATATGGCCCGTGTGTGTGAAGCACAGTTCTTTTGTTCTGAGCAAGCTCAATTTTCAGACCCCATAGTAAACACAGTAGAGTAGAAGAGTGCTCTTTTCTCAAAAGCAGAGTGTGTTTCTTGTAAGGCTAGCTAGTGTTTGTTTCCCAGTCAGAAACAGAGTTGAGTCCCATGCTGTTTCTGGTCCTAGGTGTAAGAGTTGTTTTCTGGCAAGAAGAGTCACTATTTCGCTCCCATTGACATACGCAGTGCAAATAGCACTCGTGACTGCTCCCAGCAAGTACAGTGTATTGGAATGAAGAGGAGCTACTGTTCTTGTCAGTTTCCTAAGCAGAGTTGAACGAGATATGGCCCGTGTGTGTAGGAAGCACAGTTCTTTTGTTCTGAGCAAGCTCACTGTTCTGGTCCTATAGGAAACACAGAAGAGTAGAAGAGTGCTCTTTTCTCAAAAGCAGAGTGTGTTTCTGGTAAGGTGAGCAAGCATTTTGTTCCCAGTCCTAAATGGAGTTGAATTACATGCAGTTTCTTGTTTTATGAGCAAGAGTTGTTTTCTGGTAAGAAGAGTCACTTTTGCGCTTCTATTGCCATACACAGTGCTAACAACTCTCGCAAATGTTCTTTGCAAGTACAGTGTATTGGACAGAAGAGGAGCTACTGTTCTTGTCAGTCTCCTAAGCAGAGTTGAACTAGATATGGCCCGTGTGTGTAGGAAGCACAGTTCTTTTGTTCTGAGCAAGCTCACGGTTTTGGCCCTATAGGAAACAAAGTAGAGTAGAAGATTGCTCTTTTCTCAAAAGCAGAGTGTGTTTCTTGTAAGGCGAGCTAGCTTTTGTTTCCCAGTCCTAAATGGAGTTGAATCCCATGCAGTTTCTGGTCCTACCAGCAAGAGTTGTTTTCTGGTAAGAAGAGTCACTATTGCGCTCCCATTGCCATACACAGTGCAAATAGCACTCGCGTCTGCTCCCAGCAAGTACAGTGTATTGGACTGAAGAGGAGCTACTGTTCTTGTCAGTTTCCTACGCAGAGTTGAACTAGATATAGCCCGTGTGTGTAGGAAGCACAGTTCTTTTGTTCTGAGCAAGCTCACTGTTCTTGCCCTATAGGAAACACAGTAGAGTAGAAGAGTGCTCTTTTCTCAAAAGCAGCGTGTGTTTATTTTAAGGTGAGCTAGCGTTTGTTTCCCAGTCCTAAATGGAGTTGAATCACATGCAGTTTCTGGTCCTACAAGCAAGAGTTGTTTTCTGGTAAGAAGAGTCACTATTTAGTTCCCATTGCCATACACAGGGCAAATAGCACTCGCGTCTGTTTCCAGCAAGTACACTGTATTGGACTGAAGAGGAGCTACTGTTCTTGTCAGTTTTTTAAGCAGAGTTGAACTAGATGTGGCCCATGTGTGTAGAAAGCACAGTTCTTTTGTTCTGAGCAAGCTCACTGTTCGGACCCCATAGGAAACACAGTAGAATAGAAGAGTGCTCTTTTCTCAAAAGCAGAGTGTGTTTCTTGTAAGGCGAGCTAGCGTTTGTTTTTCAGTCCAAAATGGAGTTGAATCACATGCAGTTTCTGGTCCTACTAGCAAGGGATGTTTTCTGGTAAGGAAAGTCACTATTGTGCTCCCTTTGCCATAAACAGTGCAAATAGCACTCACGTCTGCTCCAGCAAGTACAGTGTATTGGACTGAAGAGGAGCTACTGTTCTTGTCAGTTTCCTAAGCAGAGTTGAACTAGATATGGCCCCTGTGTGTAGGAAGCACAATTCTTTTGTTCTAAGCAAGCTCACTGTTCAGACCCCATTGGAAACACCGTAGAGTAGAAGAGTGCTCTTTTCTCAAAAGCAGAGTGTGTTTCTTGTAAGGTGAGCTAGCATTTGGTTCCCAGTCCTAAATGGAGTTGAATTACATGCAGTTTCTTGTCCTATGAGCAAGAGTTGTTTTCTGGTAAGAAGAGTCACTATTGTGCTCCTACTGCCATACAGAGTGCTAACAACTCTCGCTACTGTTCTTTGCAAGTACAGTGTATTGGACAGAAGAGGAGCTACTGTTCTTGTCAGTTTCCTAAGCAGAGTTGAACTAGATATGGCCCGTGTGTGTAGGAAGCACAGTTCTTTTGTTCTGAGCAAGCTCACTGATCGGACACCATACAAAACACAGTAGAGTAGAAGAGTGCTCTTTTCTCAAAAGCAGAGTGTATTTCTTGTAAGGCGAGCTAGCGTTTGTTTCCCAGTCCTAAATGGAGTTGAATCACATGTAGTTTCTGATCCTAGGAGCAAGAGTTGTTTTCTGGTAAGAAGAGTCACTATTGCGCTCCCATTGTCATACACAGGGCAAATAGCACTGGCGACTGTTCCCAGCATGTACAGTGTATTGGACTGAAGAGGATCTACTGTTCTTGTCAGTTTCCTAAGCAGAGTTAACCTAGATATGGCTCGTGTGTGTAGGAAGCACAGTTCTTTTGTTCTGAGCAAGCTCACCGTTTGGCCCTATAGGAAACAAAGTAGAGTAGAAGAGTGCTCTTTTCTCAAAAGCAGAGTGTGTTTCTTGTAAGGCAAGCTAGCTTTTGTTTCCCAGCCCTAAATGGAGTTGCATCCCATGCAGTTTTTGGTCCTACGAGCAAGAGTTGTTTTCTGGTAAGAAGAGTCACTATTGCGCTCCCATTGCCATACACAGTGCAAATAGCACTCCGGTCTGCTCCCAGCAAGTACAGTGTATTGGATTGAAGAGGAGCTAATGTTCTTGTCAGTTTCCTAAACAGAGTTGAACTAGATATAGCCCGTTTGTGTAGGAAGCACAGTTCTTTTGTTCTGAGAAAACTCACTGTTCTGGCAATATAGGAAACACAGTAGAGTAGAGGAGTGCTCTTTTCTCAAAACCAGAGTGTGTTTCTTGTAAGGCGAGATAGTGTTTGTTTCCCAGTCCAAAATGGAGTTGAATCACAAGCAGTTTTTGGTCCTACGAGCAAGAGTTGTTTTCTGGTAAGAAGAGTCACTATTGCGCTCCCATTGCCATACACAGTGCAAATAGCACTCGAGTCTGTTCCCAGCAAGTACAGTGTATTGGACAGAAGAGGAGCTACTGTTCTTGTCAGTTTCCTAAGCAGAGTTGAACTAGATATGGCCCGTGTGTGTGAAGCACAGTTCTTTTGTTCTGAGCAAGCTCAATTTTCAGACCCCATAGTAAACACAGTAGAGTAGAAGAGTGCTCTTTTCTCAAAAGCAGAGTGTGTTTCTTGTAAGGCTAGCTAGTGTTTGTTTCCCAGTCAGAAACAGAGTTGAGTCCCATGCTGTTTCTGGTCCTAGGTGTAAGAGTTGTTTTCTGGCAAGAAGAGTCACTATTTCGCTCCCATTGACATACGCAGTGCAAATAGCACTCGTGACTGCTCCCAGCAAGTACAGTGTATTGGACTGAAGAGGAGCTACTGTTCTTGTCAGTTTCCTAAGCAGAGTTGAACGAGATATGGCCCGTGTGTGTAGGAAGCACAGTTCTTTTGTTCTGAGCAAGCTCACTGTTCTGGTCCTATAGGAAACACAGAAGAGTAGAAGAGTGCTCTTTTCTCAAAAGCAGAGTGTGTTTCTGGTAAGGTGAGCAAGCATTTTGTTCCCAGTCCTAAATGGAGTTGAATTACATGCAGTTTCTTGTTTTATGAGCAAGAGTTGTTTTCTGGTAAGAAGAGTCACTTTTGCGCTTCTATTGCCATACACAGTGCTAACAACTCTCGCAAATGTTCTTTGCAAGTACAGTGTATTGGACAGAAGAGGAGCTACTGTTCTTGTCAGTCTCCTAAGCAGAGTTGAACTAGATATGGCCCGTGTGTGTAGGAAGCACAGTTCTTTTGTTCTGAGCAAGCTCACTGTTTTGGCCCTATAGGAAACAAAGTAGAGTAGAAGATTGCTCTTTTCTCAAAAGCAGAGTGTGTTTCTTGTAAGGCGAGCTAGCTTTTGTTTCCCAGTCCTAAATGGAGTTGAATCCCATGCAGTTTCTGGTCCTACCAGCAAGAGTTGTTTTCTGGTAAGAAGAGTCACTATTGCGCTCCCATTGCCATACACAGTGCAAATAGCACTCGCGTCTGCTCCCAGCAAGTACAGTGTATTGGACTGAAGAGGAGCTACTGTTCTTGTCAGTTTCCTACGCAGAGTTGAACTAGATATAGCCCGTGTGTGTAGGAAGCACAGTTCTTTTGTTCTGAGCAAGCTCACTGTTCTTGCCCTATAGGAAACACAGTAGAGTAGAAGAGTGCTCTTTTCTCAAAAGCAGCGTGTGTTTATTTTAAGGTGAGCTAGCGTTTGTTTCCCAGTCCTAAATGGAGTTGAATCACATGCAGTTTCTGGTCCTACAAGCAAGAGTTGTTTTCTGGTAAGAAGAGTCACTATTTAGTTCCCATTGCCATACACAGGGCAAATAGCACTCGCGTCTGTTTCCAGCAAGTACACTGTATTGGACTGAAGAGGAGCTACTGTTCTTGTCAGTTTTTTAAGCAGAGTTGAACTAGATGTGGCCCATGTGTGTAGAAAGCACAGTTCTTTTGTTCTGAGCAAGCTCACTGTTCGGACCCCATAGGAAACACAGTAGAATAGAAGAGTGCTCTTTTCTCAAAAGCAGAGTGTGTTTCTTGTAAGGCGAGCTAGCGTTTGTTTTTCAGTCCAAAATGGAGTTGAATCACATGCAGTTTCTGGTCCTACTAGCAAGGGATGTTTTCTGGTAAGGAAAGTCACTATTGTGCTCCCTTTGCCATAAACAGTGCAAATAGCACTCACGTCTGCTCCAGCAAGTACAGTGTATTGGACTGAAGAGGAGCTACTGTTCTTGTCAGTTTCCTAAGCAGAGTTGAACTAGATATGGCCCCTGTGTGTAGGAAGCACAATTCTTTTGTTCTAAGCAAGCTCACTGTTCAGACCCCATTGGAAACACCGTAGAGTAGAAGAGTGCTCTTTTCTCAAAAGCAGAGTGTGTTTCTTGTAAGGTGAGCTAGCATTTGGTTCCCAGTCCTAAATGGAGTTGAATTACATGCAGTTTCTTGTCCTATGAGCAAGAGTTGTTTTCTGGTAAGAAGAGTCACTATTGTGCTCCTACTGCCATACAGAGTGCTAACAACTCTCGCTACTGTTCTTTGCAAGTACAGTGTATTGGACAGAAGAGGAGCTACTGTTCTTGTCAGTTTCCTAAGCAGAGTTGAACTAGATATGGCCCGTGTGTGTAGGAAGCACAGTTCTTTTGTTCTGAGCAAGCTCACTGATCGGACACCATACGAAACACAGTAGAGTAGAAGAGTGCTCTTTTCTCAAAAGCAGAGTGTATTTCTTGTAAGGCGAGCTAGCATTTGTTTCCCAGTCCTAAATGGAGTTGAATCACATGTAGTTTCTGATCCTAGGAGCAAGAGTTGTTTTCTGGTAAGAAGAGTCACTATTGCGCTCCCATTGTCATACACAGGGCAAATAGCACTGGCGACTGTTCCCAGCATGTACAGTGTATTGGACTGAAGAGGATCTACTGTTCTTGTCAGTTTCCTAAGCAGAGTTAACCTAGATATGGCTCGTGTGTGTAGGAAGCACAGTTCTTTTGTTCTGAGCAAGCTCACCGTTTTGGCCCTATAGGAAACAAAGTAGAGTAGAAGAGTGCTCTTTTCTCAAAAGCAGAGTGTGTTTCTTGTAAGGCAAGCTAGCTTTTGTTTCCCAGCCCTAAATGGAGTTGCATCCCATGCAGTTTTTGGTCCTACGAGCAAGAGTTGTTTTCTGGTAAGAAGAGTCACTATTGCGCTCCCATTGCCATACACAGTGCAAATAGCACTCCGGTCTGCTCCCAGCAAGTACAGTGTATTGGATTGAAGAGGAGCTAATGTTCTTGTCAGTTTCCTAAACAGAGTTGAACTAGATATAGCCCGTTTGTGTAGGAAGCACAGTTCTTTTGTTCTGAGAAAACTCACTGTTCTGGCAATATAGGAAACACAGTAGAGTAGAAGAGTTGTCTTTTCTCAAAACCAGAGTGTGTTTCTTGTAAGGCGAGATAGTGTTTGTTTCCCAGTCCAAAATGGAGTTGAATCACAAGCAGTTTTTGGTCCTACGAGCAAGAGTTGTTTTCTGGTAAGAAGAGTCACTATTGCGCTCCCATTGCCATACACAGTGCAAATAGCACTCGAGTCTGTTCCCAGCAAGTACAGTGTATTGGACAGAAGAGGAGCTACTGTTCTTGTCAGTTTCCTAAGCAGAGTTGAACTAGATATGGCCCGTGTGTGTGAAGCACAGTTCTTTTGTTCTGAGCAAGCTCAATTTTCAGACCCCATAGTAAACACAGTAGAGTAGAAGAGTGCTCTTTTCTCAAAAGCAGAGTGTGTTTCTTGTAAGGCTAGCTAGTGTTTGTTTCCCAGTCAGAAACAGAGTTGAGTCCCATGCTGTTTCTGGTCCTAGGTGTAAGAGTTGTTTTCTGGCAAGAAGAGTCACTATTTCGCTCCCATTGACATACGCAGTGCAAATAGCACTCGTGACTGCTCCCAGCAAGTACAGTGTATTGGACTGAAGAGGAGCTACTGTTCTTGTCAGTTTCCTAAGCAGAGTTGAACGAGATATGGCCCGTGTGTGTAGGAAGCACAGTTCTTTTGTTCTGAGCAAGCTCACTGTTCTGGTCCTATAGGAAACACAGAAGAGTAGAAGAGTGCTCTTTTCTCAAAAGCAGAGTGTGTTTCTGGTAAGGTGAGCAAGCATTTTGTTCCCAGTCCTAAATGGAGTGGAATTACATGCAGTTTCTTGTTTTATGAGCAAGAGTTGTTTTCTGGTAAGAAGAGTCACTTTTGCGCTTCTATTGCCATACACAGTGCTAACAACTCTCGCAAATGTTCTTTGCAAGTACAGTGTATTGGACAGAAGAGGAGCTACTGTTCTTGTCAGTCTCCTAAGCAGAGTTGAACTAGATATGGCCCGTGTGTGTAGGAAGCACAGTTCTTTTGTTCTGAGCAAGCTCACTGTTTTGGCCCTATAGGAACCAAAGTAGAGTAGAAGATTGCTCTTTTCTCAAAAGCAGAGTGTGTTTCTTGTAAGGCGAGCTAGCTTTTGTTTCCCAGTCCTAAATGGAGTTGAATCCCATGCAGTTTCTGGTCCTACCAGCAAGAGTTGTTTTCTAGTAAGAAGAGTCACTATTGCGCTCCCATTGCCATACACAGTGCAAATAGCACTCGCGTCTGCTCCCAGCAAGTACAGTGTATTGGACTGAAGAGGAGCTACTGTTCTTGTCAGTTTCCTACGCAGAGTTGAACTAGATATAGCCCGTGTGTGTAGGAAGCACAGTTCTTTTGTTCTGAGCAAGCTCACTGTTCTTGCCCTATAGGAAACACAGTAGAGTAGAAGAGTGCTCTTTTCTCAAAAGCAGCGTGTGTTTATTTTAAGGTGAGCTAGCGTTTGTTTCCCAGTCCTAAATGGAGTTGAATCACATGCAGTTTCTGGTCCTACAAGCAAGAGTTGTTTTCTGGTAAGAAGAGTCACTATTTAGTTCCCATTGCCATACACAGGGCAAATAGCACTCGCGTCTGTTTCCAGCAAGTACACTGTATTGGACTGAAGAGGAGCTACTGTTCTTGTCAGTTTTTTAAGCAGAGTTGAACTAGATGTGGCCCATGTGTGTAGAAAGCACAGTTCTTTTGTTCTGAGCAAGCTCACTGTTCGGACCCCATAGGAAACACAGTAGAATAGAAGAGTGCTCTTTTCTCAAAAGCAGAGTGTGTTTCTTGTAAGGCGAGCTAGCGTTTGTTTTTCAGTCCAAAATGGAGTTGAATCACATGCAGTTTCTGGTCCTACTAGCAAGGGATGTTTTCTGGTAAGGAAAGTCACTATTGTGCTCCCTTTGCCATAAACAGTGCAAATAGCACTCACGTCTGCTCCAGCAAGTACAGTGTATTGGACTGAAGAGGAGCTACTGTTCTTGTCAGTTTCCTAAGCAGAGTTGAACTAGATATGGCCCCTGTGTGTAGGAAGCACAATTCTTTTGTTCTAAGCAAGCTCACTGTTCAGACCCCATTGGAAACACCGTAGAGTAGAAGAGTGCTCTTTTCTCAAAAGCAGAGTGTGTTTCTTGTAAGGTGAGCTAGCATTTGGTTCCCAGTCCTAAATGGAGTTGAATTACATGCAGTTTCTTGTCCTATGAGCAAGAGTTGTTTTCTGGTAAGAAGAGTCACTATTGTGCTCCTACTGCCATACAGAGTGCTAACAACTCTCGCTACTGTTCTTTGCAAGTACAGTGTATTGGACAGAAGAGGAGCTACTGTTCTTGTCAGTTTCCTAAGCAGAGTTGAACTAGATATGGCCCGTGTGTGTAGGAAGCACAGTTCTTTTGTTCTGAGCAAGCTCACTGATCGGACACCATACGAAACACAGTAGAGTAGAAGAGTGCTCTTTTCTCAAAAGCAGAGTGTATTTCTTGTAAGGCGAGCTAGCTTTTGTTTCCCAGTCCTAAATGGAGTTGAATCACATGTAGTTTCTGATCCTAGGAGCAAAAGTTGTTTTCTGGTAAGAAGAGTCACTATTGCGCTCCCATTGTCATACACAGGGCAAATAGCACTGGCGACTGTTCCCAGCATGTACAGTGTATTGGACTGAAGAGGATCTACTGTTCTTGTCAGTTTCCTAAGCAGAGTTAACCTAGATATGGCTCGTGTGTGTAGGAAGCACAGTTCTTTTGTTCTGAGCAAGCTCACCGTTTTGGCCCTATAGGAAACAAAGTAGAGTAGAAGAGTGCTCTTTTCTCAAAAGCAGAGTGTGTTTCTTGTAAGGCAAGCTAGCTTTTGTTTCCCAGCCCTAAATGGAGTTGCATCCCATGCAGTTTCTGGTCCTACGAGCAAGAGTTGTTTTCTGGTAAGAAGAGTCACTATTGCGCTCCCATTGCCATACACAGTGCAAATAGCACTCCGGTCTGCTCCCAGCAAGTACAGTGTATTGGATTGAAGAGGAGCTAATGTTCTTGTCAGTTTCCTAAACAGAGTTGAACTAGATATAGCCCGTTTGTGTAGGAAGCACAGTTCTTTTGTTCTGAGAAAACTCACTGTTCTGGCAATATAGGAAACACAGTAGAGTAGAAGAGTTGTCTTTTCTCAAAACCAGAGTGTGTTTCTTGTAAGGCGAGATAGTGTTTGTTTCCCAGTCCAAAATGCAGTTGAATCACAGGCAGTTTTTGGTCCTATGAGCAAGAGTTGTTTTCTGGTAAGAAGAGTCACTATTGCGCTCCCATTGCCATACACAGTGCAAATAGCACTCGAGTCTGTTCCCAGCAAGTACAGTGTATTGGACAGAAGAGGAGCTACTGTTCTTGTCAGTTTCCTAAGCAGAGTTGAACTAGATATGGCCCGTGTGTGTGAAGCACAGTTCTTTTGTTCTGAGCAAGCTCAATTTTCAGACCCCATAGTAAACACAGTAGAGTAGAAGAGTGCTCTTTTCTCAAAAGCAGAGTGTGTTTCTTGTAAGGCTAGCTAGTGTTTGTTTCCCAGTCAGAAACAGAGTTGAGTCCCATGCTGTTTCTGGTCCTAGGTGTAAGAGTTGTTTTCTGGCAAGAAGAGTCACTATTTCGCTCCCATTGACATACGCAGTGCAAATAGCACTCGTGACTGCTCCCAGCAAGTACAGTGTATTGGACTGAAGAGGAGCTACTGTTCTTGTCAGTTTCCTAAGCAGAGTTGAACGAGATATGGCCCGTGTGTGTAGGAAGCACAGTTCTTTTGTTCTGAGCAAGCTCACTGTTCTGGTCCTATAGGAAACACAGAAGAGTAGAAGAGTGCTCTTTTCTCAAAAGCAGAGTGTGTTTCTGGTAAGGTGAGCAAGCATTTTGTTCCCAGTCCTAAATGGAGTTGAATTACATGCATTTTCTTGTTTTATGAGCAAGAGTTGTTTTCTGGTAAGAAGAGTCACTTTTGCGCTTCTATTGCCATACACAGTGCTAACAACTCTCACAAATGTTCTTTGTAAGTACAGTGTATTGGACAGAAGAGGAGCTACTGTTCTTGTCAGTCTCCTAAGCAGAGTTGAACTAGATATGGCCCGTGTGTGTAGGAAGCACACTTCTTTTGTTCTGAGCAAGCTCACTGTTTTGGCCCTATAGGAAACAAAGTAGAGTAGAAGATTGCTCTTTTCTCAAAAGCAGAGTGTGTTTCTTGTAAGGCGAGCTAGCGTTTGTTTCCCAGTCCTAAATGGAGTTGAATCCCATGCAGATTCTGGTCCTACCAGCAAGAGTTGTTTTCTGGTAAGAAGAGTCACTATTGCGCTCCCATTGCCATACACAGTGCAAATAGCACTCGCGTCTGCTCCCAGCAAGTACAGTGTATTGGACTGAAGAGGAGCTACTGTTCTTGTCAGTTTCCTACGCAGAGTTGAACTAGATATAGCCCGTGTGTGTAGGAAGCACAGTTCTTTTGTTCTGAGCAAGCTCACTGTTCTTGCCCTATAGGAAACACAGTAGAGTAGAAGAGTGCTCTTTTCTCAAAAGCAGCGTGTGTTTATTTTAAGGTGAGCTAGCGTTTGTTTCCCAGTCCTAAATGGAGTTGAATCACATGCAGTTTTTGGTCCTATGAGCAAGGGATGTTTTCTGGTAAGGAAAGTCACTATTGCGCTCCCTTTGCCCTACACAGTTCAAATAGCACTCGCGTCTGTTCCCAGCAAGTACAGTGTATTGGACTGAAGAGGAGCTACTGTTCTTGTCAGTTTCCTAAGCAGAGTTGAACTAGATATGGCCTGTGTGTGTAGGAAGCACAGTTCTTTTGTTCTGAGCAAGCTCACTGTTCTGGCCCTATAGGAAACACAGTAAAGTAGAAGAGTGCTCTTTTCTCAAAAGCAGAGAGTGTTTCTTCTAAGGCGAGAGGGCGTTTGTTTCCCAGTCCTAAATGGAGTTGAATCACATGCAGTTTCTGGTCCTACAAGCAAGAGTTGTTTTCTGGTAAGAAGAGTCACTATTTTGTTCCCATTGCCATACACAGGGCAAATAGCACTCGCGTCTGTTTCCAGCAAGTACACTGTATTGGACTGAAGAGGAGCTACTGTTCTTGTCAGTTTTTTAAGCAGAGTTGAACTAGATGTGGCCCGTGTGTGTAGAAGAGCACAGTTTTTTTGTTCTGAGCAAGCTCACTGTTCGGACCCCATAGGAAACACAGTAGAATAGAAGAGTGCTCTTTTCTCAAAAGCAGAGTGTGTTTCTTGTAAGGCGAGCTAGCGTTTGTTTTTCAGTCCAAAATGGAGTTGAATCACATGCAGTTTCTGGTCCTACTAGCAAGGGATGTTTTCTGGTAAGGAAAGTCACTATTGTGCTCCCTTTGCCATAAACAGTGCAAATAGCACTCACGTCTGCTCCAGCAAGTACAGTGTATTGGACTGAAGAGGAGCTACTGTTCTTGTCAGTTTCCTAAGCAGAGTTGAACTAGATATGGCCCCTGTGTGTAGGAAGCACAATTCTTTTGTTATAACCAAGCTCACTGTTCAGACCCCATTGGAAACACCGTAGAGTAGAAGAGTGCTCTTTTCTCAAAAGCAGAGTGTGTTTCTTGTAAGGTGAGCTAGCATTTCGTTCCCAGTCCTAAATGGAGTTGAATTACATGCAGTTTCTTGTCCTATGAGCAAGAGTTGTTTTCTGGTAAGAAGAGTCACTATTGTGCTCCTACTGCCATACAGAGTGCTAACAACTCTCGCTACTGTTCTTTGCAAGTACAGTGTATTGGACAGAAGAGGAGCTACTGTTCTTGTCAGTTTCCTAAGCAGAGTTGAACTAGATATGGCCCGTGTGTGTAGGAAGCACAGTTCTTTTGTTCTGAGCAAGCTCACTGATCGGACACCATACGAAACACAGTAGAGTAGAAGAGTGCTCTTTTCTCAAAAGCAGAGTGTATTTCTTGTAAGGCAAGCTAGCGTTTGTTTCCCGGTCCTAAATGGAGTTGAATCACATGTAGTTTCTGATCCTAGGAGCAAGAGTTGTTTTCTGGTAAGAAGAGTCACTATTGCCCTCCCATTGTCATACACAGGGCAAATAGCACTGGCGACTGTTCCCAGCATTACAGTGTATTGGACTGAAGAGGATCTACTGTTCTTGTCAGTTTCCTAAGCAGAGTTAACCTAGATATGGCTCGTGTGTGTAGGAAGCACAGTTCTTTTGTTCTGAGCAAGCTCACCGTTTTGGCCCTATAGGAAACAAAGTAGAGTAGAAGAGTGCTCTTTTCTCAAAAGCAGAGTGTGTTTCTTGTAAGGCAAGCTAGTTTTTGTTTCCCAGCCCTAAATGGAGTTGAATCCCATGCAGTTTCTGGTCCTACGAGCAAGAGTTGTTTTCTGGTAAGAAGAGTCACTATTGCGCTCCCATTGCCATACACAGTGCAAATAGCACTCCGGTCTGCTCCCAGCAAGTACAGTGTATTGGATTGAAGAGGAGCTAATGTTCTTGTCAGTTTCCTAAACAGAGTTGAACTAGATATAGCCCGTTTGTGTAGGAAGCACAGTTCTTTTGTTCTGAGAAAACTCACTGTTCTGGCAATATAGGAAACACAGTAGAGTAGAAGAGTTGTCTTTTCTCAAAACCAGAGTGTGTTTCTTGTAAGGCGAGATAGTGTTTGTTTCCCAGTCCAAAATGGAGTTGAATCACAAGCAGTTTTTGGTCCTACGAGCAAGAGTTGTTTTCTGGTAAGAAGAGTCACTATTGCGCTCCCATTGCCATACACAGGGCAAATAGCACTCGCATCTGTTCCCAGCATGTACAGTGTATTGGACTGAAGAGGATCTACTGTTCTTGTCAGTTTCCTAAGCAGAGTTGAACTAGATATGGCCCGTGTGTGTAGGAAGCACATTTCTTTGTTCTGAGCAAGCTCACTGTTCGGACCCCATAGGAAACACAGTAGAGTAGAAGAGTGCTCTTTTCAGAAGCAGAGTATGTTTCTTGTAAGGCTGGCTAGTGTTTGTTTCCCAGTCAGAAACGGAGTTGAATCTCATGCAGTTTCTGGCCCTACGAGCAAGAGTTGTTTTCTGGTAAGAGGAGTCACTATTGCGCTCCCATTGCCATACACAGTGCAAATAGCACTCGCGTCTGCTAACTGCAAGTACAGTGTATTGGATTGAAGAGGAGCTACTGTTCTTGTCAGTTTCCTAAGCACAGTTGAACTAGATATGGCCCCTGTGTGTAGGAAGCACAGTTCTTTTGTTCTGAGCAAGCTCACTGTTCTGGCCCTATAGGAAACACAGTAGAGTAGAAGAGTGCTCTTTTCTCAAAAGCAGATTGTGTTTGTTGTAAGGCGAACTAGCGTTTGTTTCCCAGTCCTAAATGGAGTTGAATCACATGCAGTTTCTGTTTCTAGGAGCAACAGTTGTTTTCTGGTAAAAAGAGTCACTATTGCGCTCCCGTTTCCATACACAGCGCAAATAGCACTGGCGTCTGTTCCCAGCAAGTACAGAGTATTGGACAGAAGAGGAGCTACTGTTCTTGTCTGTTTCCTAAGCAGAGTTGAAGTAGATATGGCCCGTGTGTGTAGGAAGCACAGTTCTTTTGTTCTGAGCAAGCTCACTGTTCTGGCCCTATAGGAAACACAGTAGAGTAGAAGAGTGCTCTTTATTCAAAAGCAGAGTGTGTTTCTTGTAAGGCCAGCTGGCGTTTGTTTCCCAGTCCTAAATGGATTTGAATCACATGCAGTTTCTGGTCCTACGAGCAAGAGTTGTTTTCTGGTAAGAAGAGTCACTATTGTGCTACCATTGCCATACACAGTGCAAATAGCACTCGTGTCTGTTCCCAGCAAGTACAGTGTATTGGACAGAAGAGGATCTACTGTTCTTGTCAGTTTCCTAAGCAGAGTTGAACTAGATATGGCCTGTGTGTGTAGGAAGCACAGTTCTTTTTTTCTGAGCAAGCTCACTGTTCTGGCCCTATAGGAAACACAGTAGAGTAGAAGAGTGCTCTTTTCTCAAAAGCAGAGTGTGTTTCTTCTAAGGCAAGCTAGCGTTAGTTTCCAAGTCCTAAAGGAGTTGAATCACATGCACTTTCTGGTCCTACAAGCAAGAGTTGTTTTCTGGTAAGGAGAGTCACGATTGCACTCCCATTCCCATACACAGGGCAAATAGCACTGGCGTTTGTTCCCAGCAAGTACAGTGTATTAGACTGAAGAGGAGCTACTGTTCTTGTCAGTTTCCTAAGCAGAGTTGAACTATATATGGCCCGTTGTTAAGGAAGCAAAAATCATTTGTTCAGAGCAAGCTCACTCTTCTGGCCCTATAGGAAACACAGAAGAGTAGAAGAGTGCTCTTTTCTCAAAAAGCAGAGTGTGTTTCTTGTAAGGCGAGCTAGCGTTTGTTTCCCAGTCCATAATGGAGTTGAATCACATGCAGTTTCTGGTCCTGCGAGCATGAGTTGTTTTCTGGTAAGAAGAGTCACTATTGTGCTACCATTGCCATACACAGTGCAAATTGCACTCGCGTCTGCTCCTAGCAAGTACAGTGTATTGGACTGAAGAGGAGCTACTGTTCTTGTCAGTTTCCTAAGCAGAGTTGAACTAGATATAGCCCGTGTGTGTAGGAAGCACAGTTCTTTTATTCTGAGCAAGCTCACTGTTCTTGCCCTATAGGAAACACAGTAGAGTAGAAGAGTGCTCTTTTCTCAAAAGCAGAGTGTGTTTCTTCTAAGGCGAGCTAGCGTTTGTTTCCCAGTCCTAAATGGAGTTGAATCACATGCAGTTTCTGGTCCTACAAGCAAGAGTTGTTTTCTGGTAAGAAGAGTCACTATTTTGTTCCCATTGCCATACACAGGGCAAATAGCACTCACATCTATTCGCAGCAAGTACAGTGTATTGGACTGAAGATGAGCTACTGTTCTTGTCAGTTTGCTAAGCAGAATTGAACTGGACATGACCCCTGTGTGTAGGAAGCACAGTTCTTTTGTTCTGAGCAAGCTCACTGTTCGGACCCCATAGGAAACACTTTAGAGTAGAAGAGTGCTCTTTTCTCAAAAGCAGAGTGTGTTTCTTGTAAGTCGACGTAGTGTTTGTTTCACAGTCAGAAATGGAGTTGAATCCCATGCAGTTTCGGAACCTACGAGCAAGAGTTGTTTTCTGGTAAGAAGAGTCTCTATTGCGCTCCCATTATCATACACAGGTCAAATAGCACTGGAGTCTGTTCCCAGCATGTACAGTGTATTGGACTGAAGAGGACCAACTGTTCTTGTCAGTTTCCTAAGCAGAGTTGAACTAGATATAGCCCGTGTGTGTAGGAAGCACAGTTCTTTTGTTCTTAGCAAGCTCACCATTCTGGGCCTATAGGAAACACAGTAGAGTAGAAGAATGCTCTTTTCTCAAAAGGAGAGAGTGTTTCTTGTAAGGCGAGCTAGCGTTTGTTTCCCAGTCCTAAATGGAGTTGAATCACATGCAGTTTCTGGTCCTACCAGCAAGAGTTGTTTTCTGGTAAGAATAGTCACTGTTGCGCTCCCATTGTCAAACACAGGGCAAATAGCACTGGCGTCTATTCCCAGCATGTACAGTGTATTGGAATGAAGAGGATCTACTGTTCTTGTCAGTTTCCCAAGCAGAATTGAACTAGATAATAGCGTTTGTGTAGGAAGCACAGTTCTTTTGTTCTGAGCAAGCTCACTGTTCTTGCCCTATAGGAAACACAGTAGAGTAGAAGAGTGCTCTTTTCGCAAAAGCAGAGTGTTTTTCTTGTAAGGTGAGCTATCGTTTGTTTCCCAGTCCTAAATGGAATTGAATCCCATGCAGTTTCTGGTCCTAAGAGCAAGAGTTGTTTTCTGATAAGAAGATTCAGTATTGTGCTCCAATTGCCACATACACTGCAAATAGCACTCGCGTCTGTTTCCAGCAAGTACACTGTATTGGACTGAAGAGGAGCTACTGTTCTTGTCAGTTTTTTAAGCAGAGTTGAACTAGATGTGGCCCGTGTGTGTAGAAAGCACAGTTCTTTTGTTCTGAGCAAGCTCACTGTTCGGACCCCATAGGAAACACAGTAGAATAGAAGAGTGCTCTTTTCTCAAAAGCAGAGTGTGTTTCTTGTAAGGCGAGCTAGCGTTTGTTTTTCAGTCCAAAATGGAGTTGAATCACATGCAGTTTCTGGTCCTACTAGCAAGGGATGTTTTCTGGTAAGGAAAGTCACTATTGTGCTCCCTTTGCCATAAACAGTGCAAATAGCACTCACGTCTGCTCCAGCAAGTACAGTGTATTGGACTGAAGAGGAGCTACTGTTCTTGTCAGTTTCCTAAGCAGAGTTGAACTAGATATGGCCCCTGTGTGTAGGAAGCACAATTCTTTTGTTCTAAGCAAGCTCACTGTTCAGACCCCATTGGAAACACCGTAGAGTAGAAGAGTGCTCTTTTCTCAAAAGCAGAGTGTGTTTCTTGTAAGGTGAGCTAGCATTTGGTTCCCAGTCCTAAATGGAGTTGAATTACATGCAGTTTCTTGTCCTATGAGCAAGAGTTGTTTTCTGGTAAGAAGAGTCACTATTGTGCTCCTACTGCCATACAGAGTGCTAACAACTCTCGCTACTGTTCTTTGCAAGTACAGTGTATTGGACAGAAGAGGAGCTACTGTTCTTGTCAGTTTCCTAAGCAGAGTTGAACTAGATATGGCCCGTGTGTGTAGGAAGCACAGTTCTTTTGTTCTGAGCAAGCTCACTGATCGGACACCATACGAAACACAGTAGAGTAGAAGAGTGCTCTTTTCTCAAAAGCAGAGTGTATTTCTTGTAAGGCGAGCTAGCGTTTGTTTCCCAGTCCTAAATGGAGTTGAATCACATGTAGTTTCTGATCCTAGGAGCAAGAGTTGTTTTCTGGTAAGAAGAGTCACTATTGCGCTCCCATTGTCATACACAGGGCAAATAGCACTGGCGACTGTTCCCAGCATGTACAGTGTATTGGACTGAAGAGGATCTACTGTTCTTGTCAGTTTCCTAAGCAGAGTTAACCTAGATATGGCTCGTGTGTGTAGGAAGCACAGTTCGTTTGTTCTGAGCAAGCTCACCGTTTTGGCCCTATAGGAAACAAAGTAGAGTAGAAGAGTGCTCTTTTCTCAAAAGCAGAGTGTGTTTCTTGTAAGGCAAGCTAGCTTTTGTTTCCCAGCCCTAAATGGAGTTGAATCCCATGCAGTTTCTGGTCCTACGAGCAAGAGTTGTTTTCTGGTAAGAAGAGTCACTATTGCGCTCCCATTGCCATACACAGTGCAAATAGCACTCCGGTCTGCTCCCAGCAAGTACAGTGTATTGGATTGAAGAGGAGCTAATGTTCTTGTCAGTTTCCTAAACAGAGTTGAACTAGATATAGCCCGTTTGTGTAGGAAGCACAGTTCTTTTGTTCTGAGAAAACTCACTGTTCTGGCAATATAGGAAACACAGTAGAGTAGAAGAGTTGTCTTTTCTCAAAACCAGAGTGTGTTTCTTGTAAGGCGAGATAGCGTTTGTTTCCCAGTCCAAAATGGAGTTGAATCACAAGCAGTTTTTGGTCCTACGAGCAAGAGTTGTTTTCTGGTAAGAAGAGTCACTATTGCGCTCCCATTGCCATACACAGTGCAAATAGCACTCGAGTCTGTTCCCAGCAAGTACAGTGTATTGGACAGAAGAGGAGCTACTGTTCTTGTCAGTTTCCTAAGCAGAGTTGAACTAGATATGGCCCGTGTGTGTGAAGCACAGTTCTTTTGTTCTGAGCAAGCTCAATTTTCAGACCCCATAGTAAACACAGTAGAGTAGAAGAGTGCTCTTTTCTCAAAAGCAGAGTGTGTTTCTTGTAAGGCTAGCTAGTGTTTGTTTCCCAGTCAGAAACAGAGTTGAGTCCCATGCTGTTTCTGGTCCTAGGTGTAAGAGTTGTTTTCTGGCAAGAAGAGTCACTATTTCGCTCCCATTGACATACGCAGTGCAAATAGCACTCGTGACTGCTCCCAGCAAGTACAGTGTATTGGACTGAAGAGGAGCTACTGTTCTTGTCAGTTTCCTAAGCAGAGTTGAACGAGATATGGCCCGTGTGTGTAGGAAGCACAGTTCTTTTGTTCTGAGCAAGCTCACTGTTCTGGTCCTATAGGAAACACAGAAGAGTAGAAGAGTGCTCTTTTCTCAAAAGCAGAGTGTGTTTCTGGTAAGGTGAGCAAGCATTTTGTTCCCAGTCCTAAATGGAGTTGAATTACATGCAGTTTCTTGTTTTATGAGCAAGAGTTGTTTTCTGGTAAGAAGAGTCACTTTTGCGCTTCTATTGCCATACACAGT
Organism: Peromyscus eremicus; assembly: GCF_949786415.1. Taxonomy (NCBI): domain Eukaryota; kingdom Metazoa; phylum Chordata; class Mammalia; order Rodentia; family Cricetidae; genus Peromyscus; species Peromyscus eremicus. The sequence continues at coordinate 47,785 of NW_026736527.1, forward strand.
GCTAACAACTCTCGCAAATGTTCTTTGCAAGTACAGTGTATTGGACAGAAGAGGAGCTACTGTTCTTGTCAGTCTCCTAAGCAGAGTTGAACTAGATATGGCCCGTGTGTGTAGGAAGCACAGTTCTTTTGTTCTGAGCAAGCTCACTGTTTTGGCCCTATAGGAAACAAAGTAGAGTAGAAGATTGCTCTTTTCTCAAAAGCAGAGTGTGTTTCTTGTAAGGCGAGCTAGCTTTTGTTTCCCAGTCCTAAATGGAGTTGAATCCCATGCAGTTTCTGGCCCTACCAGCAAGAGTTGTTTTCTGGTAAGAAGAGTCACTATTGCGCTCCCATTGCCATACACAGTGCAAATAGCACTCGCGTCTGCTCCCAGCAAGTACAGTGTATTGGACTGAAGAGGAGCTACTGTTCTTGTCAGTTTCCTACGCAGAGTTGAACTGGATATAGCCCGTGTGTGTAGGAAGCACAGTTCTTTTGTTCTGAGCAAGCTCACTGTTCTTGCCCTATAGGAAACACAGTAGAGTAGAAGAGTGCTCTTTTCTCAAAAGCAGCGTGTGTTTATTTTAAGGTGAGCTAGCGTTTGTTTCCCAGTCCTAAATGGAGTTGAATCACATGCAGTTTTTGTTCCTATGAGCAAGGGATGTTTTCTGGTAAGGAAAGTCACTATTTCGCTCCCTTTGCCCTACACAGTTCAAATAGCACTCGCGTCTGTTCCCAGTAAGTACAGTGTATTGGACTGAAGAGGAGCTACTGTTCTTGTCAGTTTCCTAAGCAGAGTTGAACTAGATATGGCCTGTGTGTGTAGGAAGCACAGTTCTTTTGTTCTGAGCAAGCTCACTGTTCTGGCCCTATAGGAAACACAGTAAAGTAGAAGAGTGCTCTTTTCTCAAAAGCAGAGAGTGTTTCTTCTAAGGCGAGAGGGCGTTTGTTTCCCAGTCCTAAATGGAGTTGAATCACATGCAGTTTCTGGTCCTACAAGCAAGAGTTGTTTTCTGGTAAGAAGAGTCACTATTTTGTTCCCATTGCCATACACAGGGCAAATAGCACTCGCGTCTGTTTCCAGCAAGTACACTGTATTGGACTGAAGAGGAGCTACTGTTCTTGTCAGTTTTTTAAGCAGAGTTGAACTAGATGTGGCCCGTGTGTGTAGAAAGCACAGTTCTTTTGTTCTGAGCAAGCTCACTGTTCGGACCCCATAGGAAACACAGTAGAATAGAAGAGTGCTCTTTTCTCAAAAGCAGAGTGTGTTTCTTGTAAGGCGAGCTAGCGTTTGTTTTTCAGTCCAAAATGGAGTTGAATCACATGCAGTTTCTGGTCCTACTAGCAAGGGATGTTTTCTGGTAAGGAAAGTCACTATTGTGCTCCCTTTGCCATAAACAGTGCAAATAGCACTCACGTCTGCTCCAGCAAGTGCAGTGTATTGGACTGAAGAGGAGCTACTGTTCTTGTCAGTTTCCTAAGCAGAGTTGAACTAGATATGGCCCCTGTGTGTAGGAAGCACAATTCTTTTGTTCTAAGCAAGCTCACTGTTCAGACCCCATTGGAAACACCGTAGAGTAGAAGAGTGCTCTTTTCTCAAAAGCAGAGTGTGTTTCTTGTAAGGTGAGCTAGCATTTGGTTCCCAGTCCTAAATGGAGTTGAATTACATGCAGTTTCTTGTCCTATGAGCAAGAGTTGTTTTCTGGTAAGAAGAGTCACTATTGTGCTCCTACTGGCATACAGAGTGCTAACAACTCTCGCTACTGTTCTTTGCAAGTACAGTGTATTGGACAGAAGAGGAGCTACTGTTCTTGTCAGTTTCCTAAGCAGAGTTGAACTAGATATGGCCCGTTTGTGTAGCAAGCACAGTTCTTTTGTTCTGAGCAAGCTCACTGATCGGACACCATACAAAACACAGTAGAGTAGAAGAGTGCTCTTTTCTCAAAAGCAGAGTGTATTTCTTGTAAGGCGAGCTAGCGTTTGTTTCCCAGTCCTAAATGGAGTTGAATCACATGTAGTTTCTGATCCTAGGAGCAAGAGTTGTTTTCTGGTAAGAAGAGTCACTATTGCGCTCCCATTGTCATACCCAGGGCAAATAGCACTGGCGACTGTTCCCAGCATGTACAGTGTATTGGACTGAAGAGGATCTACTGTTCTTGTCAGTTTCCTAAGCAGAGTTAACCTAGATATGGCTCGTGTGTGTAGGAAGCACAGTTCTTTTGTTCTGAGCAAGCTCACCGTTTTGGCCCTATAGGAAACAAAGTAGAGTAGAAGAGTGCTCTTTTCTCAAAAGCAGAGTGTGTTTCTTGTAAGGCAAGCTAGCTTTTGTTTCCCAGCCCTAAATGGAGTTGAATCCCATGCAGTTTCTGGTCCTACGAGCAAGAGTTGTTTTCTGGTAAGAAGAGTCACTATTGCGCTCCCATTGCCATACACAGTGCAAATAGCACTCCGGTCTGCTCCCAGCAAGTACAGTGTATTGGATTGAAGAGGAGCTAATGTTCTTGTCAGTTTCCTAAACAGAGTTGAACTAGATATAGCCCGTTTGTGTAGGAAGCACAGTTCTTTTGTTCTGAGAAAACTCACTGTTCTGGCAATATAGGAAACACAGTAGAGTAGAAGAGTTGTCTTTTCTCAAAACCAGAGTGTGTTTCTTGTAAGGCGAGATAGTGTTTGTTTCCCAGTCCAAAATGGAGTTGAATCACAAGCAGTTTTTGGTCCTACGAGCAAGAGTTGTTTTCTGGTAAGAAGAGTCACTATTGCGCTCCCATTGCCATACACAGTGCAAATAGCACTCGAGTCTGTTCCCAGCAAGTACAGTGTATTGGACAGAAGAGGAGCTACTGTTCTTGTCAGTTTCCTAAGCAGAGTTGAACTAGATATGGCCCGTGTGTGTGAAGCACAGTTCTTTTGTTCTGAGCAAGCTCAATTTTCAGACCCCATAGTAAACACAGTAGAGTAGAAGAGTGCTCTTTTCTCAAAAGCAGAGTGTGTTTCTTGTAAGGCTAGCTAGTGTTTGTTTCCCAGTCAGAAACAGAGTTGAGTCCCATGCTGTTTCTGGTCCTAGGTGTAAGAGTTGTTTTCTGGCAAGAAGAGTCACTATTTCGCTCCCATTGACATACGCAGTGCAAATAGCACTCGTGACTGCTCCCAGCAAGTACAGTGTATTGGACTGAAGAGGAGCTACTGTTCTTGTCAGTTTCCTAAGCAGAGTTGAACGAGATATGGCCCGTGTGTGTAGGAAGCACAGTTCTTTTGTTCTGAGCAAGCTCACTGTTCTGGTCCTATAGGAAACACAGAAGAGTAGAAGAGTGCTCTTTTCTCAAAAGCAGAGTGTGTTTCTGGTAAGGTGAGCAAGCATTTTGTTCCCAGTACTAAATGGAGTTGAATTACATGCAGTTTCTTGTTTTATGAGCAAGAGTTGTTTTCTGGTAAGAAGAGTCACTTTGCGCTTCTATTGCCATACACAGTGCTAACAACTCTCGCAAATGTTCTTTGCAAGTACAGTGTATTGGACAGAAGAGGAGCTACTGTTGTCAGTCTCCTAAGCAGAGTTGAACTAGATATGGCCCGTGTGTGTAGGAAGCACAGTTCTTTTGTTCTGAGCAAGCTCACTGTTTTGGCCCTATAGGAAACAAAGTAGAGTAGAAGATTGCTCTTTTCTCAAAAGCAGAGTGTGTTTCTTGTAAGGCGAGCTAGCTTTTGTTTCCCAGTCCTAAATGGAGTTGAATCCCATGCAGTTTCTGGCCCTACCAGCAAGAGTTGTTTTCTGGTAAGAAGAGTCACTATTGAGCTCCCATTGCCATACACAGTGCAAATAGCACTCGCGTCTGCTCCCAGCAAGTACAGTGTATTGGACTGAAGAGGAGCTACTGTTCTTGTCAGTTTCCTACGCAGAGTTGAACTAGATATAGCCCGTGTGTGTAGGAAGCACAGTTCTTTTGTTCTGAGCAAGCTCACTGTTCTTGCCCTATAGGAAACACAGTAGAGTAGAAGAGTGCTCTTTTCTCAAAAGCAGAGTGTGTTTATTTTAAGGTGAGCTAGCGTTTGTTTCCCAGTCCTAAATGTAGTTGAATCACATGCAGTTTTTGGTCCTATGAGCAAGGGATGTTTTCTGGTAAGGAAAGTCACTATTGCGCTCCCTTTGCCCTACACAGTTCAAATAGCACTCGCGTCTGTTCCCAGCAAGTACAGTGTATTGGACTGAAGAGGAGCTACTGTTCTTGTCAGTTTCCTAAGCAGAGTTGAACTAGATATGGCCTGTGTGTGTAGGAAGCACAGTTCTTTTGTTCTGAGCAAGCTCACTGTTCTGGCCCTATAGGAAACACAGTAAAGTAGAAGAGTGCTCTTTTCTCAAAAGCAGAGAGTATTTCTTCTAAGGCGAGAGGGCGTTTGTTTTCCAGTCCTAAATGGAGTTGAATCACATGCAGTTTCTGGTCCTACAAGCAAGAGTTGTTTTCTGGTAAGAAGAGTCACTATTTTGTTCCCATTGCCATACACAGGGCAAATAGCACTCGCGTCTGTTTCCAGCAAGTACACTGTATTGGACTGAAGAGGAGCTACTGTTCTTGTCAGTTTTTTAAGCAGAGTTGAACTAGATGTGGCCCGTGTGTGTAGAAAGCACAGTTCTTTTGTTCTGAGCAAGCTCACTGTTCGGACCCCATAGGAAACACAGTAGAATAGAAGAGTGCTCTTTTCTCAAAAGCAGAGTGTGTTTCTTGTAAGGCGAGCTAGCGTTTGTTTTTCAGTCCAAAATGGAGTTGAATCACATGCAGTTTCTGGTCCTACTAGCAAGGGATGTTTTCTGGTAAGGAAAGTCACTATTGTGCTCCCTTTGCCATAAACAGTGCAAATAGCACTCACGTCTGCTCCAGCAAGTGCAGTGTATTGGACTGAAGAGGAGCTACTGTTCTTGTCAGTTTCCTAAGCAGAGTTGAACTAGATATGGCCCCTGTGTGTAGGAAGCACAATTCTTTTGTTCTAAGCAAGCTCACTGTTCAGACCCCATTGGAAACACCGTAGAGTAGAAGAGTGCTCTTTTCTCAAAAGCAGAGTGTGTTTCTTGTAAGGTGAGCTAGCATTTGGTTCCCAGTCCTAAATGGAGTTGAATTACATGCAGTTTCTTGTCCTATGAGCAAGAGTTGTTTTCTGGTAAGAAGAGTCACTATTGTGCTCCTACTGGCATACAGAGTGCTAACAACTCTCGCTACTGTTCTTTGCAAGTACAGTGTATTGGACAGAAGAGGAGCTACTGTTCTTGTCAGTTTCCTAAGCAGAGTTGAACTAGATATGGCCCGTGTGTGTAGGAAGCACAGTTCTTTTGTTCTGAGCAAGCTCACTGATCGGACACCATACGAAACACAGTAGAGTAGAAGAGTGCTCTTTTCTCAAAAGCAGAGTGTATTTCTTGTAAGGCGAGCTAGCGTTTGTTTCCCAGTCCTAAATGGAGTTGAATCACATGTAGTTTCTGATCCTAGGAGCAAGAGATGTTTTCTGGTAAGAAGAGTCACTATTGCGCTCCCATTGTCATACACAGGGCAAATAGCACTGGCGACTGTTCCCAGCATGTACAGTGTATTGGACTGAAGAGGATCTACTGTTCTTGTCAGTTTCCTAAGCAGAGTTAACCTAGATATGGCTCGTGTGTGTAGGAAGCACAGTTCTTTTGTTCTGAGCAAGCTCACCGTTTTGGCCCTATAGGAAACAAAGTAGAGTAGAAGAGTGCTCTTTTCTCAAAAGCAGAGTGTGTTTCTTGTAAGGCAAGCTAGCTTTTGTTTCCCAGCCCTAAATGGAGTTGAATCCCATGCAGTTTCTGGTCCTACGAGCAAGAGTTGTTTTCTGGTAAGAAGAGTCACTATTGCGCTCCCATTGCCATACACAGTGCAAATAGCACTCCGGTCTGCTCCCAGCAAGTACAGTGTATTGGATTGAAGAGGAGCTAATGTTCTTGTCAGTTTCCTAAACAGAGTTGAACTAGATATAGCCCGTTTGTGTAGGAAGCACAGTTCTTTTGTTCTGAGAAAACTCACTGTTCTGGCAATATAGGAAACACAGTAGAGTAGAAGAGTTGTCTTTTCTCAAAACCAGAGTGTGTTTCTTGTAAGGCGAGATAGTGTTTGTTTCCCAGTCCAAAATGGAGTTGAATCACAAGCAGTTTTTGGTCCTACGAGCAAGAGTTGTTTTCTGGTAAGAAGAGTCACTATTGCGCTCCCATTGCCATACACAGTGCAAATAGCACTCGAGTCTGTTCCCAGCAAGTACAGTGTATTGGACAGAAGAGGAGCTACTGTTCTTGTCAGTTTCCTAAGCAGAGTTGAACTAGATATGGCCCGTGTGTGTGAAGCACAGTTCTTTTGTTCTGAGCAAGCTCAATTTTCAGACCCCATAGTAAACACAGTAGAGTAGAAGAGTGCTCTTTTCTCAAAAGCAGAGTGTGTTTCTTGTAAGGCTAGCTAGTGTTTGTTTCCCAGTCAGAAACAGAGTTGAGTCCCATGCTGTTTCTGGTCCTAGGTGTAAGAGTTGTTTTCTGGCAAGAAGAGTCACTATTTCGCTCCCATTGACATACGCAGTGCAAATAGCACTCGTGACTGCTCCCAGCAAGTACAGTGTATTGGACTGAAGAGGAGCTACTGTTCTTGTCAGTTTCCTAAGCAGAGTTGAACGAGATATGGCCCGTGTGTGTAGGAAGCACAGTTCTTTTGTTCTGAGCAAGCTCACTGTTCTGGTCCTATAGGAAACACAGAAGAGTAGAAGAGTGCTCTTTTCTCAAAAGCAGAGTGTGTTTCTGGTAAGGTGAGCAAGCATTTTGTTCCCAGTACTAAATGGAGTTGAATTACATGCAGTTTCTTGTTTTATGAGCAAGAGTTGTTTTCTGGTAAGAAGAGTCACTTTGCGCTTCTATTGCCATACACAGTGCTAACAACTCTCGCAAATGTTCTTTGCAAGTACAGTGTATTGGACAGAAGAGGAGCTACTGTTGTCAGTCTCCTAAGCAGAGTTGAACTAGATATGGCCCGTGTGTGTAGGAAGCACAGTTCTTTTGTTCTGTGCAAGCTCACTGTTTTGGCCCTATAGGAAACAAAGTAGAGTAGAAGATTGCTCTTTTCTCAAAAGCGGAGTGTGTTTCTTGTAAGGCGAGCTAGCTTTTGTTTCCCAGTCCTAAATGGAGTTGAATCCCATGCAGTTTCTGGCCCTACCAGCAAGAGTTGTTTTCTGGTAAGAAGAGTCACTATTGAGCTCCCATTGCCATACACAGTGCAAATAGCACTCGCGTCTGCTCCCAGCAAGTACAGTGTATTGGACTGAAGAGGAGCTACTGTTCTTGTCAGTTTCCTACGCAGAGTTGAACTAGATATAGCCCGTGTGTGTAGGAAGCACAGTTCTTTTGTTCTGAGCAAGCTCACTGTTCTTGCCCTATAGGAAACACAGTAGAGTAGAAGAGTGCTCTTTTCTCAAAAGCAGAGTGTGTTTATTTTAAGGTGAGCTAGCGTTTGTTTCCCAGTCCTAAATGTAGTTGAATCACATGCAGTTTTTGGTCCTATGAGCAAGGGATGTTTTCTGGTAAGGAAAGTCACTATTGCGCTCCCTTTGCCCTACACAGTTCAAATAGCACTCGCGTCTGTTCCCAGCAAGTACAGTGTATTGGACTGAAGAGGAGCTACTGTTCTTGTCAGTTTCCTAAGCAGAGTTGAACTAGATATGGCCTGTGTGTGTAGGAAGCACAGTTCTTTTGTTCTGAGCAAGCTCACTGTTCTGGCCCTATAGGAAACACAGTAAAGTAGAAGAGTGCTCTTTTCTCAAAAGCAGAGAGTGTTTCTTCTAAGGCGAGAGGGCGTTTGTTTCCCAGTCCTAAATGGAGTTGAATCACATGCAGTTTCTGGTCCTACAAGCAAGAGTTGTTTTCTGGTAAGAAGAGTCACTATTTTGTTCCCATTGCCATACACAGGGCAAATAGCACTCGCGTCTGTTTCCAGCAAGTACACTGTATTGGACTGAAGAGGAGCTACTGTTCTTGTCAGTTTTTTAAGCAGAGTTGAACTAGATGTGGCCCATGTGTGTAGAAAGCACAGTTCTTTTGTTCTGAGCAAGCTCACTGTTCGGACCCCATAGGAAACACAGTAGAATAGAAGAGTGCTCTTTTCTCAAAAGCAGAGTGTGTTTCTTGTAAGGCGAGCTAGCGTTTGTTTTTCAGTCCAAAATGGAGTTGAATCACATGCAGTTTCTGGTCCTACTAGCAAGGGATGTTTTCTGGTAAGGAAAGTCACTATTTTGCTCCCTTTGCCATAAACAGTGCAAATAGCACTCACGTCTGCTCCATCAAGTACAGTGTATTGGACTGAAGAGGAGCTACTGTTCTTGTCAGTTTCCTAAGCAGAGTTGAACTAGATATGGCCCCTGTGTGTAGGAAGCACAATTCTTTTGTTCTAAGCAAGCTCACTGTTCAGACCCCATTGGAAACACCGTAGAGTAGAAGAGTGCTCTTTTCTCAAAAGCAGAGTGTGTTTCTTGTAAGGTGAGCTAGCATTTGGTTCCCAGTCCTAAATGGAGTTGAATTACATGCAGTTTCTTGTCCTATGAGCAAGAGTTGTTTTCTGGTAAGAAGAGTCACTATTGTGCTCCTACTGCCATACAGAGTGCTAACAACTCTCGCTACTGTTCTTTGCAAGTACAGTGTATTGGACAGAAGAGGAGCTACTGTTCTTGTCAGTTTCCTAAGCAGAGTTGAACTAGATATGGCCCGTGTGTGTAGGAAGCACAGTTCTTTTGTTCTGAGCAAGCTCACTGATCGGACACCATACGAAACACAGTAGAGTAGAAGAGTGCTCTTTTCTCAAAAGCAGAGTGTATTTCTTGTAAGGCGAGCTAGCGTTGGTTTCCCAGTCCTAAATGGAGTTGAATCACATGTAGTTTCTGATCCTAGGAGCAAGAGTTGTTTTCTGGTAAGAAGAGTCACTATTGCGCTCCCATTGTCATACACAGGGCAAATAGCACTGGCGACTGTTCCCAGCATGTACAGTGTATTGGACTGAAGAGGATCTACTGTTCTTGTCAGTTTCCTAAGCAGAGTTAACCTAGATATGGCTCGTGTGTGTAGGAAGCACAGTTCTTTTGTTCTGAGCAAGCTCACCGTTTTGGCCCTATAGGAAACAAAGTAGAGTAGAAGAGTGCTCTTTTCTCAAAAGCAGAGTGTGTTTTTTGTAAGGCAAGCTAGGTTTTGTTTCCCAGCCCTAAATGGAGTTGCATCCCATTCAGTTTCTGGTCCTACGAGCAAGAGTTGTTTTCTGGTAAGAAGAGTCACTATTGCGCTCCCATTGCCATACACAGTGCAAATAGCACTCCGGTCTGCTCCCAGCAAGTACAGTGTATTGGATTGAAGAGGAGCTAATGTTCTTGTCAGTTTCCTAAACAGAGTTGAACTAGATATAGCCCGTTTGTGTAGGAAGCACAGTTCTTTTGTTCTGAGAAAACTCACTGTTCTGGCAATATAGGAAACACAGTAGAGTAGAAGAGTTGTCTTTTCTCAAAACCAGAGTGTGTTTCTTGTAAGGCGAGATAGTGTTTGTTTCCCAGTCCAAAATGGAGTTGAATCACAAGCAGTTTTTGGTCCTACGAGCAAGAGTTGTTTTCTGGTAAGAAGAGTCACTATTGCGCTCCCATTGCCATACACAGTGCAAATAGCACTCGAGTCTGTTCCCAGCAAGTACAGTGTATTGGACAGAAGAGGAGCTACTGTTCTTGTCAGTTTCCTAAGCAGAGTTGAACTAGATATGGCCCGTGTGTGTGAAGCACAGTTCTTTTGTTCTGAGCAAGCTCAATTTTCAGACCCCATAGTAAACACAGTAGAGTAGAAGAGTGCTCTTTTCTCAAAAGCAGAGTGTGTTTCTTGTAAGGCTAGCTAGTGTTTGTTTCCCAGTCAGAAACAGAGTTGAATCCCATGCAGTTTCTGGCCCTACCAGCAAGAGTTGTTTTCTGGTAAGAAGAGTCACTATTGAGCTCCCATTGCCATACACAGTGCAAATAGCACTCGCGTCTGCTCCCAGCAAGTACAGTGTATTGGACTGAAGAGGAGCTACTGTTCTTGTCAGTTTCCTACGCAGAGTTGAACTAGATATAGCCCGTGTGTGTAGGAAGCACAGTTCTTTTGTTCTGAGCAAGCTCACTGTTCTTGCCCTATAGGAAACACAGTAGAGTAGAAGAGTGCTCTTTTCTCAAAAGCAGAGTGTGTTTATTTTAAGGTGAGCTAGCGTTTGTTTCCCAGTCCTAAATGTAGTTGAATCACATGCAGTTTTTGGTCCTATGAGCAAGGGATGTTTTCTGGTAAGGAAAGTCACTATTGCGCTCCCTTTGCCCTACACAGTTCAAATAGCACTCGCGTCTGTTCCCAGCAAGTACAGTGTATTGGACTGAAGAGGAGCTACTGTTCTTGTCAGTTTCCTAAGCAGAGTTGAACTAGATATGGCCTGTGTGTGTAGGAAGCACAGTTCTTTTGTTCTGAGCAAGCTCACTGTTTCTGGCCCTATAGGAAACACAGTAAAGTAGAAGAGTGCTCTTTTCTCAAAAGCAGAGAGTGTTTCTTCTAAGGCGAGAGGGCGTTTGTTTCCCAGTCCTAAATGGAGTTGAATCACATGCAGTTTCTGGTCCTACAAGCAAGAGTTGTTTTCTGGTAAGAAGAGTCACTATTTTGTTCCCATTGCCATACACAGGGCAAATAGCACTCGCGTCTGTTTCCAGCAAGTACACTGTATTGGACTGAAGAGGAGCTACTGTTCTTGTCAGTTTTTTAAGCAGAGTTGAACTAGATGTGGCCCATGTGTGTAGAAAGCACAGTTCTTTTGTTCTGAGCAAGCTCACTGTTCGGACCCCATAGGAAACACAGTAGAATAGAAGAGTGCTCTTTTCTCAAAAGCAGAGTGTGTTTCTTGTAAGGCGAGCTAGCGTTTGTTTTTCAGTCCAAAATGGAGTTGAATCACATGCAGTTTCTGGTCCTACTAGCAAGGGATGTTTTCTGGTAAGGAAAGTCACTATTTTGCTCCCTTTGCCATAAACAGTGCAAATAGCACTCACGTCTGCTCCATCAAGTACAGTGTATTGGACTGAAGAGGAGCTACTGTTCTTGTCAGTTTCCTAAGCAGAGTTGAACTAGATATGGCCCCTGTGTGTAGGAAGCACAATTCTTTTGTTCTAAGCAAGCTCACTGTTCAGACCCCATTGGAAACACCGTAGAGTAGAAGAGTGCTCTTTTCTCAAAAGCAGAGTGTGTTTCTTGTAAGGTGAGCTAGCATTTGGTTCCCAGTCCTAAATGGAGTTGAATTACATGCAGTTTCTTGTCCTATGAGCAAGAGTTGTTTTCTGGTAAGAAGAGTCACTATTGTGCTCCTACTGCCATACAGAGTGCTAACAACTCTCGCTACTGTTCTTTGCAAGTACAGTGTATTGGACAGAAGAGGAGCTACTGTTCTTGTCAGTTTCCTAAGCAGAGTTGAACTAGATATGGCCCGTGTGTGTAGGAAGCACAGTTCTTTTGTTCTGAGCAAGCTCACTGATCGGACACCATACGAAACACAGTAGAGTAGAAGAGTGCTCTTTTCTCAAAAGCAGAGTGTATTTCTTGTAAGGCGAGCTAGCGTTGGTTTCCCAGTCCTAAATGGAGTTGAATCACATGTAGTTTCTGATCCTAGGAGCAAGAGTTGTTTTCTGGTAAGAAGAGTCACTATTGCGCTCCCATTGTCATACACAGGGCAAATAGCACTGGCGACTGTTCCCAGCATGTACAGTGTATTGGACTGAAGAGGATCTACTGTTCTTGTCAGTTTCCTAAGCAGAGTTAACCTAGATATGGCTCGTGTGTGTAGGAAGCACAGTTCTTTTGTTCTGAGCAAGCTCACCGTTTTGGCCCTATAGGAAACAAAGTAGAGTAGAAGAGTGCTCTTTTCTCAAAAGCAGAGTGTGTTTTTTGTAAGGCAAGCTAGGTTTTGTTTCCCAGCCCTAAATGGAGTTGCATCCCATTCAGTTTCTGGTCCTACGAGCAAGAGTTGTTTTCTGGTAAGAAGAGTCACTATTGCGCTCCCATTGCCATACACAGTGCAAATAGCACTCCGGTCTGCTCCCAGCAAGTACAGTGTATTGGATTGAAGAGGAGCTAATGTTCTTGTCAGTTTCCTAAACAGAGTTGAACTAGATATAGCCCGTTTGTGTAGGAAGCACAGTTCTTTTGTTCTGAGAAAACTCACTGTTCTGGCAATATAGGAAACACAGTAGAGTAGAAGAGTTGTCTTTTCTCAAAACCAGAGTGTGTTTCTTGTAAGGCGAGATAGTGTTTGTTTCCCAGTCCAAAATGGAGTTGAATCACAAGCAGTTTTTGGTCCTACGAGCAAGAGTTGTTTTCTGGTAAGAAGAGTCACTATTGCGCTCCCATTGCCATACACAGTGCAAATAGCACTCGAGTCTGTTCCCAGCAAGTACAGTGTATTGGACAGAAGAGGAGCTACTGTTCTTGTCAGTTTCCTAAGCAGAGTTGAACTAGATATGGCCCGTGTGTGTGAAGCACAGTTCTTTTGTTCTGAGCAAGCTCAATTTTCAGACCCCATAGTAAACACAGTAGAGTAGAAGAGTGCTCTTTTCTCAAAAGCAGAGTGTGTTTCTTGTAAGGCTAGCTAGTGTTTGTTTCCCAGTCAGAAACAGAGTTGAGTCCCATGCTGTTCTGGTCCTAGGTGTAAGAGTTGTTTTCTGGCAAGAAGAGTCACTATTTCGCTCCCATTGACATACGCAGTGCAAATAGCACTCGTGACTGCTCCCAGCAAGTACAGTGTATTGGACTGAAGAGGAGCTACTGTTCTTGTCAGTTTCCTAAGCAGAGTTGAACGAGATATGGCCCGTGTGTGTAGGAAGCACAGTTCTTTTGTTCTGAGCAAGCTCACTGTTCTGGTCCTATAGGAAACACAGAAGAGTAGAAGAGTGCTCTTTTCTCAAAAGCAGAGTGTGTTTCTGGTAAGGTGAGCAAGCATTTTGTTCCCAGTACTAAATGGAGTTGAATTACATGCAGTTTCTTGTTTTATGAGCAAGAGTTGTTTTCTGGTAAGAAGAGTCACTTTGCGCTTCTATTGCCATACACAGTGCTAACAACTCTCGCAAATGTTCTTTGCAAGTACAGTGTATTGGACAGAAGAGGAGCTACTGTTGTCAGTCTCCTAAGCAGAGTTGAACTAGATATGGCCCGTGTGTGTAGGAAGCACAGTTCTTTTGTTCTGTGCAAGCTCACTGTTTTGGCCCTATAGGAAACAAAGTAGAGTAGAAGATTGCTCTTTTCTCAAAAGCAGAGTGTGTTTCTTGTAAGGCGAGCTAGCTTTTGTTTCCCAGTCCTAAATGGAGTTGAATCCCATGCAGTTTCTGGCCCTACCAGCAAGAGTTGTTTTCTGGTAAGAAGAGTCACTATTGAGCTCCCATTGCCATACACAGTGCAAATAGCACTCGCGTCTGCTCCCAGCAAGTACAGTGTATTGGACTGAAGAGGAGCTACTGTTCTTGTCAGTTTCCTACGCAGAGTTGAACTAGATATAGCCCGTGTGTGTAGGAAGCACAGTTCTTTTGTTCTGAGCAAGCTCACTGTTCTTGCCCTATAGGAAACACAGTAGAGTAGAAGAGTGCTCTTTTCTCAAAAGCAGAGTGTGTTTATTTTAAGGTGAGCTAGCGTTTGTTTCCCAGTCCTAAATGTAGTTGAATCACATGCAGTTTTTGGTCCTATGAGCAAGGGATGTTTTCTGGTAAGGAAAGTCACTATTGCGCTCCCTTTGCCCTACACAGTTCAAATAGCACTCGCGTCTGTTCCCAGCAAGTACAGTGTATTGGACTGAAGAGGAGCTACTGTTCTTGTCAGTTTCCTAAGCAGAGTTGAACTAGATATGGCCTGTGTGTGTAGGAAGCACAGTTCTTTTGTTCTGAGCAAGCTCACTGTTCTGGCCCTATAGGAAACACAGTAAAGTAGAAGAGTGCTCTTTTCTCAAAAGCAGAGAGTGTTTCTTCTAAGGCGAGAGGGCGTTTGTTTCCCAGTCCTAAATGGAGTTGAATCACATGCAGTTTCTGGTCCTACAAGCAAGAGTTGTTTTCTGGTAAGAAGAGTCACTATTTTGTTCCCATTGCCATACACAGGGCAAATAGCACTCGCGTCTGTTTCCAGCAAGTACACTGTATTGGACTGAAGAGGAGCTACTGTTCTTGTCAGTTTTTTAAGCAGAGTTGAACTAGATGTGGCCCATGTGTGTAGAAAGCACAGTACTTTTGTTCTGAGCAAGCTCACTGTTCGGACCCCATAGGAAACACAGTAGAATAGAAGAGTGCTCTTTTCTCAAAAGCAGAGTGTGTTTCTTGTAAGGCGAGCTAGCGTTTGTTTTTCAGTCCAAAATGGAGTTGAATCACATGCAGTTTCTGGTCCTACTAGCAAGGGATGTTTTCTGGTAAGGAAAGTCACTATTTTGCTCCCTTTGCCATAAACAGTGCAAATAGCACTCACGTCTGCTCCATCAAGTACAGTGTATTGGACTGAAGAGGAGCTACTGTTCTTGTCAGTTTCCTAAGCAGAGTTGAACTAGATATGGCCCCTGTGTGTAGGAAGCACAATTCTTTTGTTCTAAGCAAGCTCACTGTTCAGACCCCATTGGAAACACCGTAGAGTAGAAGAGTGCTCTTTTCTCAAAAGCAGAGTGTGTTTCTTGTAAGGTGAGCTAGCATTTGGTTCCCAGTCCTAAATGGAGTTGAATTACATGCAGTTTCTTGTCCTATGAGCAAGAGTTGTTTTCTGGTAAGAAGAGTCACTATTGTGCTCCTACTGCCATACAGAGTGCTAACAACTCTCGCTACTGTTCTTTGCAAGTACAGTGTATTGGACAGAAGAGGAGCTACTGTTCTTGTCAGTTTCCTAAGCAGAGTTGAACTAGATATGGCCCGTGTGTGTAGGAAGCACAGTTCTTTTGTTCTGAGCAAGCTCACTGATCGGACACCATACGAAACACAGTAGAGTAGAAGAGTGCTCTTTTCTCAAAAGCAGAGTGTATTTCTTGTAAGGCGAGCTAGCGTTGGTTTCCCAGTCCTAAATGGAGTTGAATCACATGTAGTTTCTGATCCTAGGAGCAAGAGTTGTTTTCTGGTAAGAAGAGTCACTATTGCGCTCCCATTGTCATACACAGGGCAAATAGCACTGGCGACTGTTCCCAGCATGTACAGTGTATTGGACTGAAGAGGATCTACTGTTCTTGTCAGTTTCCTAAGCAGAGTTAACCTAGATATGGCCTCGTGTGTGTAGGAAGCACAGTTCTTTTGTTCTGAGCAAGCTCACCGTTTTGGCCCTATAGGAAACAAAGTAGAGTAGAAGAGTGCTCTTTTCTCAAAAGCAGAGTGTGTTTTTTGTAAGGCAAGCTAGGTTTTGTTTCCCAGCCCTAAATGGAGTTGCATCCCATTCAGTTTCTGGTCCTACGAGCAAGAGTTGTTTTCTGGTAAGAAGAGTCACTATTGCGCTCCCATTGCCATACACAGTGCAAATAGCACTCCGGTCTGCTCCCAGCAAGTACAGTGTATTGGACTTGAAGAGGAAGCTTCTGTTCTTGTCAGTTTCCTAAGCTGAAGTTGAACTAGATATAGCCCGTTTGTGTAGGAAGCACAGTTCTTTTGTTCTGAGCAAGTCACTGTTCTGGACACTCATAGGAAACACAGTAGAGTTGAAGAGTTGCTCTTTTCTCAAAACAGAGTGTGTTTCTTGTAAGGCGAGCTAGCTGTTTGTTTCCCAGTCCAAAATGGAGTTGAATCACATGCAGTTTTTTGTCCTAAGAGCAAGAGTTGTTTTCTGGTAAGAAGAGTCACTATTGCGCTCCAATTGCCATACACAGTGCAAGTAGCACTCGCGTCTCGTTCCCCGCAAGTACAGTGTATTGGACAGAAGAGGAGCTACTGTTCTTGTCAGTTTCCTAAGCCGAGTTGAACTAGATATGGCCCGTGTGTGTAGGCAGCACAGTTCTTTTGTTCTGAGCAAGCTCACTGTTCGGACCCCATAGGAAAAACTGTAGAGTAGAAGAGTGCTCTTTTCTCAAAAGCAGAGTGTGTTTCTTGTAAGGCGATAGTTTGTTTCCCAGTCCTAAATGGAGTTGAATCACATGCAGTTTGTGGTCCTACGAGGAAGACTTGTTTTATGGTAAGAATATTCGCTATTGCGCTCGCATTGCCATACAAAGGACAAATAGCACCGGCGTCTTTTCCCAGCAAGTAGAGTGTATTGGACTGAAGAGGATCTACTGTTCTTGTCAGTTTCCTAAGCAGAATTAAACTAGATATGGCCGTGTGTGTAGGAAGCACAGTTCTTTTGTTCTGAGCAAGCTCACTGTTCGGACCCCATAGGAAACACAGTAGAATAGAAGAGTGCTCTTTTCTCAAAAGCAGAGTGTGTTTCTTGTAAGGCGAGCTACCGTTTGTTTCCCAGTCCTAAATGGAGTTGAATCACATGCAGTTTCTTTTCCTACAAACAAGAGTTGTTTTCTGGTAAGGAAAGTCACATTGCGCTCCAATTGCCATACACAGTGCAAATAGCACTGGCGTCTTTTCCCAGCAAGTACAGTGTATTGGACTGAGTAGGAGCTACTGTTCTTGTCAGTTACCTAAGCAGAGTTGAACTACATATGGTCCTTGTGTGTAGGAAGCACAGTCTTTTGTTCTGAGCAAGCTCACTGTTTGGACCCCTTAGGAAACACAGTAGAGTAGAAGAGTGCTCTTTTATATAAAGCAGAGTGTGTTTCTTGTAAGGCGAGCTAACGTTTGTGTCCCAGTCTTAAATGGAGTGGAATCACATGCAGTTTCTGGTCCTACATGCAAGAGTTGTTTTATGGTAAGAATAGTCACTATTGCGCTGCCATTGCCATACACAGGACAAAAAGCACTGGCGTCTGTTCCCAGCAAGTACAGTGTATTGGACTGAAGAGGATCTACTGTTCTTGTCAGGTTCCTAAGCAGAATTGAACTAGATATGGCCCTTGTGTAGGAAGCACAGTTCTTTTGTTCTGAGCAAGCTCACTGTTCGGACCCCATAGGAAACACAGTTGAGTAGAAGAGTGCTCTTTTCTCTAAAGCAGAGTGTGTTTCTTGTAAGGCGAGCTAGCGTTTTTTTCCCCAGTCCTAAATGGAGTTGAATCACATGCAGTTTCTGGTCCTACGAGCAACAGTTGTTTTCTGGTAAGGAAAGTTACTATTGTGCTCCCATTGCCATACACAGTGCAAATAGCACTCGCGTCTGTTCCCAGCAAGTACAGTGTATTGGACTGAAGAGGAGCTACTGTTCTTGTCAGTTTCCTAAGCAGAGTTGAACTAGATATGGCCCGTGTTTTTAGGAAGCACAGTTCTTATGTTCTGAGCAAGCTCACTGTTCTGGCCCTATAGGAAACACAGTAGAGTAAAGGAGTGCTCTTTTCTCTAAAGCAGAGTGTGTTTCTTGTAAGGCGAGCTAGCGATTGTTTCCTAGTCCTAAATGGAGTTGAGTCACATGCAGTTTCTGGTCCTACGAGCAAGAGTTTTTTTCTGGTAAAGAAAGTCACTATTGCGCTCCCATTGCCATACACAGTGCAAATAGCACTCGCGTCTGTTCCCAGCAAGTACAGTGTATCAGACTGAAGAGGAGCTACTGTTCTTGTCAGTTTCCTAAGCAGAGTTGAACTAGATATGGCCCGTGTGTGTAGGAAGCACAGTTCTTATGTTCTGAGCAAGTTCACTCTTCTGGCCCTATAGGAAACACAGTAGAGTAGAACAGTGCTCTTTTCTCAAAAGCAGAGTGTGTTTTTGTAAGGCGAGCTAGCGTTTGTTTCCTAGTTTTAAATGGAGTGGAATCACATGCAGTTTCTGGTCCTAGGAACAAGAGTTGTTTTCTCGTAAGGAAAGTCACTATTGTGCTCCCATTGCCCTACACAAGGCAAATAGCACTCGTGACTTTTCCCAGCAAGTACAGTGTATTGGACTGAATAGGAGCTACTGTTCTTGTCAGTTTCCTAAGCAGAGTTGAACTAGATATGGTCCATGTGTGTAGGAAGCACAGTTCTTTTGTTCTGAGCAAGCTCACTGTTTGTACCCCATAGGAAACACAGTGGAGTAGAAGAGTGCTCTTTTTTCAAAAGCAGAGTGTGTTTCTTGTAAGGCGAACTAGCGTTTGTTTCCCATGTCCTAAGTGGAGTTGAATCCCATGCAGTTTTCTGGTACTAAGAGCAAGAGTTGTTTTCTCGTAAGGAAAGTAACTATTGTGCTCCCATTGCCATAGACAGTGCAAATAGCCCATGCGTCTGTTCCCAGCAAGTACAGTGTATCGGACTGAAGAGGAGCTACTGTTCTTCTCAGTTTCTTAGGCAGAGTTGAACTAGATATGGCCCGTGTATATAGGAAGCACAGTTCTTATGTTCTGAGCAAGTCCACTGTTCTGGCCCTATAGGAAACACAGTAGAGTAGAAGAGTGCTCTTTTCTCAAATGCAGGGTGTGTTTTTGTAAGGCGAGCTAGCGTTTGTTTACTAGTTTTAAATGGAGTGGAATCACATGCAGTTTCTGGTCCTATGAACAAGAGTTGTTTTCTGGTAAGGAAAGTCACTATTGCGCTCCCATTGCCCTACACAAGGCAAATAGCACTCGCGACTTTTCCCAGCAAGTACAGTGTATTGGACTGAATAGGAGCTACTGTTCTTGTCAGTTTACTAAGCAGAGTTGAACTAGATATGGTCCCTGTGTGTAGGAAGCACAGTTCTTTTGTTCTGAGCAAGCTCACTGTTTGGACCCCATAGGAAACACAGTAGAGTAGAAGAGTGCTCTTTTCTCAAAAGCAGAGTATGTTTCTTGTAAGGCGAGCTAGCGTTTGTTTCCCAGTCCTAAATGGAGTTGAATCACATGCAGTTTCTGGTCCTACGAGCAAGATTTGTTTTCTGGTAAGGAAAGTCACCATTGCGCTCCCCTTGCCATACACAGTGCAAATAGCTCTCGCGTCTGTTCCCAGCAAGTACAGTGTATCGGACTGAAGAGGAGCTACTGTTCTTGTCAGTTTCCTAAGCAGAGTTGAACTAGATATGGCCCGTGTGTCTAGGAAGCACAGTTCTTATGTTCTGAGCAAGCTCACGGTTCTGGCCCTATAGGAAACACAGTAGAGTAGAAGAGTGCTCTTTTCTGAAAAGCAGAGTGTGTTTTTGTAAGGTGAGCTAGCGTTTGTTTCCTAGTTTTAAATGGAGTGGAATCACGTGCAGTTTCTGGTCCTATGAACAAGAGTTGTTTTCTGGTAAGGAAAGTCACTATTGCGCTCCCATTGCCCCTACACAAGGCAAATAGCACTCGCGACTTTTCCCAGCAAGTACA
>NW_026736528.1:0-67094 GCF_949786415.1 Peromyscus eremicus
GCACTCTTCTACTCTACTGTGTTTCATATAGGGCCAGAACAGTGAGCTTGCTCAGAACAAAAGAACTGTGCTTCCTACACACAAGGGCCATATCTAGTTCAACTCTGCTTAGAAAACAAACAAGAACAGTAGCTCCTCTTCAGTCCAATACACTGTACTTGCAGGTAGAAGATGCGAGTCCTTTTTGCACTGTGTGTGACAATGGGAGCGCAATAGTTACTCTTATTACCAGAAAACAACTCTTGCTCATAGGACCAGAAACTGCATGGGGTTCAACTCCATTTAGGTGTGGGAAACAAACGCTACTTTGCCTTACAAGAAACACGATCTGCTTTTTGAAAAGAGCACTCTTCTACTCTACTGGGTTTCCTATGGGGTCTGAACAGTGAGCTTGCTCAGAACAAAAGAACTGTCCTTCCTACAAACACGGGCCATATCTAGTTCAACTCTGCTTAGGAAACTGACAAAAACAGAAGCTCCTCTTCAGTCCAATACACTATACTTGCTGGGAACAGACGCGAGTGCTATTTGCACTGTGTATTGCAATGGGAGCACAATAGTGACTTTCCTTACCAGAAAACAACTGTTGCTCCTAGGACGAGACACTTCATGTGATTCAACTCCATTTAGGACTGGGAAACAAACGCTAGCTCGCCTTACAAGAAAAACACTCTGCTTTTGAGAAAAGAGCACTCTTCTACTCTACTGTGTTTAATGTAGGGCCAGAAGATTGAACTGGCTCAAAACAAAAGAACTGTGCTTCCTACACACACGAGCCGTATCTAGTTCAACTCTGCTTAGGAAACTGAAAAGAACAGTAGCTCCTCTTCAGTCCAATACACTGTACTTGCTGGGAACAGACGTGAGTGCTATTTGCACTGTGTATGGCAATGGGAGCGCAATAGTGACTCTTCTTACCAGAAAACAACTCTTGTTCGTAGGAACAGAAACTGCATGGCATTCAACTCCATTTCTGAATGGGAAACAAACACTAGCTCGCCTTACAAGAACCACACTCTGCTTTTGAGAAAAGAGTACTCTTCTACTCTACTGGGTTTCCTATGGGGTCTGAACAGTGAGCTTGCTCAGAACAAAAGAACTGTGCTTCCTACACACACGGGTCATATCTAGTTCAATTCTGCTTAGGAAACTGACAAGAATATTAGCTCCTCTTCAGTCCAATACACTGTACTTGCTGGAAACAGACGCCAGTGCTATTTGCACTGTGTGGCAATGGGAGCGCAATAGTGACTTTCCTTACCAGAAAACAACTCTTGCTCGTAGGACCAAAAACTGCATGGGATTCAACTCCATTTCTGACTGGGAAAAAAACACTAGCTCGCCTTACAATAAACACACTCTGCTTTTGAGAAAAGAGCACTCTTCTACTCTACTGGGTTTCCTATGGGGTCCAAAGAGTGAGCTTGCTCAGAACAAAAGAACTGTTCTTCCTACACACACGGGCCATATCTAGTTCAACTCTGCTTAGGAAAATGACAAGAACAGTGGCTCCTCTTCAGTCCAATATACTGTACTTGCTGGGAACAGACGCGAGTGCTATTTGCACTGTGTATCTCAATGGGAGTGAAATAGTGATTCATGTTACCAGAAAACAATTCTTGCTCGTAGGACCAGAAACTGCATGTGATTCAACTCCATTTAGGTCTGGGAAACAAACGCTAGCTCGCCTTACAAGAAACACACTCTGCTTTTGATAAAAGGGCACTCTTCTACTCTACTGTGTTTCCTATAGGGCCAGAACAGTGAGCTTGCTCAGAACAAAAGAACTGTGCTTCCTACACACAAGGGCCATATCTAGTTCAACTCTGCTTAGAAAACAAACAAGAACAGTAGCTCCTCTTCAGTCCAATACACTGTACTTGCTCGGAACAGACGTGAGTGCAATTTGCACTGTGTATGGCAATGGGAGCGCAATAGTGACTTTCCTTACCAGAAAACAACTCTTGCTCCTAGGACCAGAACCTGCATGTGACTCACCTCTATTTAGGACTGGGAAACAAACGTTAGCTCGCCTTACAAGAAACAACACACTCTGCTTTTGAGAAAAGAGCACTCTTCTACTCTACTGTGTTTCCTATGGAGTCCGAACAGTGAGCTTGCTCAGAACAAAAGAACTGTGCTTCCTACACACACGGGCCATATCTAGTTCAACTCTGCTTAGGAAACTGACAAGAACAGGAGCTCCTCTTCAGTCCAATACACTGTACTTGCTGGTAACAGAGGCGAGTGCTATTTGCACTGTGTATGGCAATGGGAGCGCAATAGTGACTCTTCTTACCAGAAAACAACTCTTGCTCAGAGGACCAGAAACTGCATGGGATTCAAGTCCATTTCTGATTGAGAAACAAACACTAGCTCGCCTTACAAGAACCACACTCTGCTTTTGAGGAAAGAGCAATATTCTACTATACTGGTTTTCCTATGGGGTCCGAAGAGTGAGCTTGCTCAGAACAAAAGAACTGTGCTTCCTACACACACGGGCCATATCTAGTTCAACTCTGCTTAGAAAACTGACAAGAACAGTAGCTCCTCTTCAGTCCAATACACTGTACTTGCTGGGAACAGACGTGTGTGCTATTTGCACTGTGTATGGCAATGGGAGCGCAATAGTGACTTTCCAAACCAGAAAATAATTCTTGCTCCTAGGACCAGAAACTGCATGTGATTCACCTCTATTTAGGACGGGGAAACAAACGCTAGCTCGACTTACAAGAAACACACTCTGATTTTGAGAAAAGAGCACTCTTCTACTCTACTGGGTTTCCTATGGGGTCCGAACAGTGAGCTTGCTCAGAACAAAAGAACTGTGCTTCCTACACACACGGGCCATATCTAGTTCAACTCTGCTTAGGAAACTGACAAGAACAGTAGCTCCTCTTCAGTCCAATACACTGTACTTGCTGGAAGCAGAAGCGAGTGTTATTTGCACTGTGTATGGCAATGGGAACGCACAGTGACTCTTCTTACCAGAAAACAACTCTTGCTTGTAGGACCAGATACTGCATGTGATTCAACCTCATTTAGGACTGGGAAACAAACACTAGCTCGCCTTACAAGAAACACACTCTGCTTTTGAGAAAAGAGCACTCTTCTACACTACAGGTTTTCCTATGGGGTCCGAACAGTGAGCTTGCTCAGAACAAAAGAACTGTGCTTCCTACACACACGGGCCATATCTAGTTCAACTCTGCATAGGATACTGACAAGAACATTAGCTTCTCTTCAGTCCAATACCCTGTACTTGCTGGAAGCAGAAGCGAGTGCTATTTGCACTGTGTATGGCAATGGGAGCGCAATAGTGACTCTTCTTACCAGAAAACTACTCTTGCTCGTAGGACAAAATACTGCATGTGATTCATCTCCATTTAGGACTGGGAAACAAACGCTAGCTCGCCTTAAAAGAAACACACTCTGCTTTTGAGAAAAGACCACTCATCTACTCTACTGTGCTTCCTATAGTGCCAGAACAGTGAGCTTGCTCAGATCCAAAGAACTGTGCTTCCTACACACAAGGGCCATATCTAGTTCAACTCTGCTTAAGAAACTGACAAGAACAGTAGCTCCTCTTCAGTCCAATACACTGTACTTGCTGGGAACAGACGAGAGTGCTATTTGCACTATGTATCTCAATGGGAGCGCAATAGTGACTCTTCTTACCAGAAAACAACTCTTGCTCGTAGGATCAGAAACTGCATGTGATTCAACTCCATTTAGGACTGGGAAACACATGCTAGTTCGCCTTACAAGAAACACACTCTGCTTTTGAGAAAAGAGCACTCTTCTACTCAGTGTTTTCTACAGGGCCAGAAAAGTGAGCTGGCTCACAACGAAAGAACTGTGCTTCCTACACACACGGCCATATCTAGTTCAATTCTGTTTAGGAAACTGACAAGAACAGTAGATCCTCTTCAGTCCAATACACTGTACATGCTGGGAACAGACGCCAGTGCTATTTGCCCTGTGTGTGACAATGGGTGCGCAATAGTTACTCTTATTACCAGAAAACAACTCTTGCTCATAGGACCATAAACTGCATGGGATTCAACTCCATTTAGGACTGGGAAACAAACGCTAGTTCGCCTTACAACAAACACACTCTGGTTTTTAGAAAAGAGCACTCTTCTACTCTACTGTGTTTCCTATAGGGCCAGAACAGTGAGCTTGCTCAGAACAAAAGAACTGTGCTTCCTACACACAAGGGCCATATCTAGTTCAACTCTGCTTAGGAAACTGACAAGAACAGTAGCTCCTCTTCAGTCCAATACACTGTACTTGCAGGTAGAAGATGCGAGTCCTTTTTGCACTGTGTGTGACAATAGGAGCGCAATAGTTACTCTTATTACCAGAAAACAACTCTTGCTCATAGGACCAGAAACTGCATGGGATTCAACTCCATTTAGGTGTGGGAAACAAACGCTACTTCGCCTTACAAGAAACACGATCTGCTTTTTGAAAAGAGCACTCTTCTACTCTACTGGGTTTCCTATGGGGTCTGAACAGTGAGCTTGCTCAGAACAAAAGAACTGTCCTTCCTACAAACACGGGCCATATCTAGTTCAACTCTGCTTAGGAAACTGACAAAAACAGAAGCTCCTCTTCAGTCCAATACACTATACTTGCTGGGAACAGACGCGAGTGCTATTTGCACTGTGTATTGCAATGGGAGCACAATAGTGACTTTCCTTACCAGAAAACAACTGTTGCTCCTAGGACGAGACACTTCATGTGATTCAACTCCATTTAGGACTGGGAAACAAAGGCTAGCTCGCCTTACAAGAAACCCACTCTGCTTTTGAGAAAAGAGCACTCTTCTACTCTACTGTGTTTAATGTAGGGCCAGAAGATTGAACTGGCTCAAAACAAAAGAACAGTGCTTCCTACACACACGTGCCGTATCTAGTTCAACTCTGCTTAGGAAACTGAAAAGAACAGTAGCTCCTCTTCAGTCCAATACACTGTACTTGCTGGGAACAGACGTGAGTGCTATTTGCACTGTGTATGGCAATGGGAGCGCAATAGTGACTCTTCTTACCAGAAAACAACTCTTGTTCGTAGGAACAGAAACTGCATGGGATTCAACTCCATTTCTGAATGGGAAACAAACACTAGCTCGCCTTACAAGAAACACACTCTGCTTTTCAGAAAAGAGTACTCTTCTACTCTACTGGGTTTCCTATGGGGTCTGAACAGTGAGCTTGCTCAGAACAAAAGAACTGTGCTTCCTACACACACGGGCCATATCTAGTTCAACTCTGCTTAAGAAACTGACAAGAATATTAGCTCCTCTTCAGTCCAATACACTGTACTTGCTGGAAACAGACGCCAGTGCTATTTGCACTGTGTGGCAATGGGAGCGCAATAGTGACTTTCCTTACCAGAAAACAACTCTTGCTCGTAGGACCAAAAACTGCATGGGATTCAACTCCATTTCTGACTGGGAAAAAAACACTAGCTCGCCTTACAATAAACACACTCTGCTTTTGAGAAAAGAGCACTCTTCTACTCTACTGGGTTTCCTATGGGGTCCAAAGAGTGAGCTTGCTCAGAACAAAAGAACTGTGCTTCCTACACACACGGGCCATATCTAGTTCAACTCTGCTTAGGAAAATGACAAGAACAGTGGCTCCTCTTCAGTCCAATATACTGTACTTGCTGGGAACAGACGCGAGTGCTATTTGCACTGTGTATCTCAATGGGAGTGAAATAGTGACTCATGTTACCAGAAAACAATTCTTGCTCGTAGGACCAGAAACTGCATGTGATTCAACTCCATTTAGGTCTGGGAAACAAACGCTAGCTCGCCTTACAAGAAACACACTCTGCTTTTGATAAAAGGGCACTCTTCTACTCTACTGTGTTTCCTATAGGGCCAGAACAGTGAGCTTGCTCAGAACAAAAGAACTGTGCTTCCTACACACAAGGGCCATATCTAGTTCAACTCTGCTTAGAAAACAAACAAGAACAGTAGCTCCTCTTCAGTCCAATACACTGTACTTGCTGGGAACAGACGTGAGTGCTATTTGCACTGTGTATGGCAATGGGAGCGCAATAGTGACTTTCCTTACCAGAAAACAACTCTTGCTCCTAGGACCAGAACCTGCATGTGACTCACCTCTATTTAGGACTGGGAAACAAACGTTAGCTCGCCTTACAAGAAACAACACACTCTGCTTTTGAGAAAAGAGCACTCTTCTACTCTACTGTGTTTCCTATGGAGTCCGAACAGTGAGCTTGCTCAGAACAAAAGAACTGTGCTTCCTACACACACAGGCCATATCTAGTTCAACTCTGCTTAGGAAACTGACAAGAACAGGAGCTCCTCTTCAGTCCAATACACTGTACTTGCTGGTAACAGAGGCGAGTGCTATTTGCACTGTGTATGGCAATGGGAGCGCAATAGTGACTCTTCTTACCAGAAAACAACTCTTGCTCATAGAACCAGAAACTGCATGGGATTCAAGTCCATTTCTGACTGAGAAACAAACACTAGCTCGCCTTACAAGAAACACACTCTGCTTTTGATAAAAGGGCACTCTTCTACTCTACTGTGTTTCCTATGGGTTCCGAACAGTGAGCTTGCTCAGAACAAAAGAAATGTGCTTCTTACAAACACGGGCCATATCTAGTTCAACTCTGCTTAGAAAATTGACAAGAACAGTAGCTCCTCTTCATTCCAATACACTGTACTTGCTGGGAACAGACGTGTGTGCTATTTGCACTGTGTATGGCAATGGGAGCGCAATAGTGACTTTCCAAACCAGAAAATAATTCTTGCTCCTAGGACCAGAAACTGCATGTGATTCCCCTCTATTTAGGACTGGGAAACAAACGCTAGCTCGCCTTACAAGAAACACACTCTGATTTTGAGAAAAGAGCACTCTTCTACTCTACTGGGTTTCCTATGGGGTCCGAACAGTGAGCTTGCTCAGAACAAAAGAACTGTGCTTCCTACACACACGGGCCATATCTAGTTCAACTCTGCTTAGGAAACTGACAAGAACAGTAGCTCCTCTTCAGTCCAATACACTGTACTTGCTGGAAGCAGAAGCGAGTGTTATTTGCACTGTGTATGGCAATGGGAACGCATAGTGACTCTTCTTACCAGAAAACAACTCTTGCTTGTAGGACCAGATACTGCATGTGATTCAACCTCATTTAGGACTGGGAAACAAACACTTGCTCGCCTTACAAGAAACACACTCTGCTTTTGAGAAAAGAGCACTCTTCTACTGTACTGTGTTTCCTATAGGGCCAGTACAGTGAGCTTGCTAAGAACAAAAGAAGTGTGCTTCCTACACACATGGGCCATATCTAGTTCAACTCTACTTAGGAAACTGACAAGAACAGAAGCTCCTCTTCAGTCCAATACACTATACTTGCTGGGAACAGACGCGAGTGCTATTTGCACTGTGTATGGCAATGGAAGCACAATAGTGACTTTCCTTACCAGAAAACAACTCTTGCTCCTAGGACCAGAAACTGCATGTGATTCAACCCCATTTAGGACTGGGAAACAAATGCTAGCTCGCCTTACAAGAAACACACTCTGCTTTTGAGAAAAGAGCACTCTTTTACTCACTCGGTTTCCTAAGGTGTCCAAACAGTGAGCACTCAGAACAAAAGAAATGTGTGCTTCCTACACACAGGGGTCATATCTAGTTCAAATCTGCTTAGGAAACTGACAAGAACAGTAGCTCCTCTTCAGTCCAATACAGTGTACTTGCTGGGAACAGACGCGAGAGCTATTCGCACTGTGTATGGCAATGGGAGCGCAATAGTGACTTTCCTTACCAGAAAACAACCTTTGCTCATAGGACCAAAAACTGCATGTGATTCAACTCCATTTAGGACTGGGAAAAAATCGCTAGCTCGCCTTAGAAGAAACGCACTCTGCTTTTGAGAAAAGAACACTCTTCTACTCTACTGTGTTTCCTATGGGGTCCGAACAGTGAGCTTGCTCAGAAAAAAAGAACTGTGCCTCCTAAACAACGGGCCATATCTAGTTCAACTCTGCTTAGAAAACTGACAAGAACAGTAGCTCTTTTTCAGTCCAATACACTGTACTTGCTGGGAACAGACATGAGTGCTATTTGCACTGTGTATGGCAATGGGAGCGCAAGAGTGACTCTTCTTACCAGAAAACAACTCTTGCTCGTACGACCAGAAACTGCATGTAACTCAACTCCATTTAGGACTGGGAAACAATCACTAGATTACCTTACAAGAAACACACTCTGCTTTTGAGAAAAGAGCACTCTTCTAATCTACTGTGTTTCCTATAGGGCCAGAACAGTGAGCTTGCTCAGAAAAAAAGAACAGTGCTTCCTACACACACGGGCCATATCTAGTTCAACTCTGCTTAGGAAACTGACAAGAACAGGAGCTCCTCTTCAGTCCAATACACTGTACTTGCTGGGAACAGAGGCGAGTGCTTTTGCACTGTGTATGGCAATGGGAGCGCAATAGTGACTCTTCTTACCAGAAAAAAACTCTTGCTCATAGGACCAGAAACTGCATGGGATTCAAGTCCATTTCTGACTGAGAAACAAACACTAGCTCGCCTTAAAAGAAAAACACTCTGCTTTTGAGAAAAGGGCACTCTTCTACTCTACTGTGTTTCCTATGTGGTCCAAACAGTGTGCTTGCTCTGAACAAAAGAATGGAGCTTCCTACACACACGGGCCATATCTAGTTCAACTCTGCTTAGGAAACTGACAAGAACAGTAGCTCCTCTTCAGTCCAATACACTGTACTTGCTGGGAACAGACGTGAGTGCTATTTGCACTGTGTATGGCAAGGCGAGCACAATAGTGACTCTTATTACTTGAAAACAACTCTTGCTCGTAGGACCAGAAACTGCATGGGATTCAACTCCATTTCTGACTGGGAAACAAACACTAGCTCGCCTTACCAGAAACACACTCTGCTTTTGAGAAAAGAGCACTCTTCTACACTACAGGGTTTCCTATGGGGTCCGAACAGTGAGCTTGCTCCGAACAAAAGAACTGTGCTTCCTACATACACGGGCCATATCTAGTTCAACTCTGCTTAGGAAACTGACAAGAACAGTAGCTATCTTCAGTCCAATACACTGTACTTGCTGGAAGCAGAAGCGAGTGTTATTTGCACTGTGTATGGCAATGGGAACGCACAGTGACTCTTCTTACCAGAAAACAACTCTTGCTTGTAGGACCAGATACTGCATGTGATTCAACCTCATTTAGGACTGGGAAACAAACACTAGCTCGCCTTACAAGAAACACACTCTGCTTTTGAGAAAAGAGCACTCTTCTACACTACAAGTTTTCCTATGGGGTCCGAACAGTGAGCTTGCTCAGAACAAAAGAACTGTGCTTCCTACACACACGGGCCATATCTAGTTCAACTCTGCATAGGATACTGACAAGAACATTAGCTTCTCTTCAGTCCAATACCCTGTACTTGCTGGAAGCAGAAGCGAGTGCTATTTGCACTGTGTATGGCAATGGGAGCGCAATAGTGACTCTTCCTACCAGAAAACTACTCTTGCACGTAGGACAAAATACTGCATGTGATTCATCTCCATTTAGGACTGGGAAACAAACACTAGCTCGCCTTAAAAGAAACACACTCTGCTTTTGAGAAAAGACCACTCATCTACTCTACTGTGTTTCCTATAGTGCCAGAACAGTGAGCTTGCTCAGATCCAAAGAACTGTGCTTCCTACACACAAGGGCCACATCTAGTTCAACTCTGCTTAAGAAACTGACAAGAACAGTAGCTCCTCTTCAGTCCAATACACTGTACTTGCTGGGAACAGACGAGAGTGCTATTTGCACTATGTATCTCAATGGGAGCGCAATAGTGACTCTTCTTACCAGAAAACAACTCTTGCTCGTAGGATCAGAAACTGCATGTGATTCAACTCCATTTAGGACTGGGAAACACACGCTAGTTCGCCTTACAAGAAACACACTCTGCTTTTCAGAAAAGAGCACTCTTCTACTCAGTGTTTTCTATAGGGCCAGAAAAGTGAGCTGGCTCACAACGAAAGAACTGTGCTTCCTACACACACGGCCATATCTAGATCAATTCTGCTTAGGAAACTGACAAGAACAGTAGATCCTCTTCAGTCCAATACACTGTACATGCTGGGAACAGACGCCAGTGCTATTTGCCCTGTGTGTGAAAATGGGAGCACAATAGTTACTCTTATTACCAGAAAACAACTCTTGCTCATAGGACCATAAACTGCATGGGATTCAACTCCATTTAGGACTGGGAAACAAACGCTTGCTCGTCTTACAAGAAACACACTCTGCTTTTGAGAAAAGAGCACTCTTCTACTCTACTGTGTTTCCTATAGGGCCAGAACAGTGAGCTTGCTCAGAACAAAAGAACTGTGCTTCCTACACACACGGGCCATATCTAGTTCAACTCTGCATAGGATACTGACAAGAACATTAGCTTCTCTTCAGTCCAATACCCTGTACTTGCTGGAAGCAGAAGCGAGTGCTATTTGCACTGTGTATGGCAATGGGAGCGCAATAGTGACTCTTCTGACCAGAAAACTACTCTTGCTCGTAGGACAAAATACTGCATGTGATTCATCTCCATTTAGGACTGGGAAACAAACGCTAGCTCGCCTTAAAAGAAACACACTCTGCTTTTGAGAAAAGACCACTCATCTACTCTACTGTGTTTCCTATAGTGCCAGAACAGTGAGCTTGCTCAGATCCAAAGAACTGTGCTTCCTACACACAAGGGCCATATCTAGTTCAACTCTGCTTAAGAAACTGACAAGAACAGTAGCTCCTCTTCAGTCCAATACACTGTACTTGCTGGGAACAGACGAGAGTGCTATTTGCACTATGTATCTCAATGGGAGCGCAATAGTTACTCTTATTACCAGAAAACAACTCTTGCTCATAGGACCATAAACTGCATGGGATTCAACTCCATTTAGGACTGGGAAACAAACGCTTGTTCGTCTTACAAGAAACACACTCTGGTTTTGAGAAAAGAGCACTCTTCTACTCTACTGTGTTTCCTATTGGGCCAGAACAGTGAGCTTGCTCAGAACAAAAGAACTGTGCTTCCTACACACAAGGGCCATATCTAGTTCAACTCTGCTTAGGAAACTGACAAGAACAGTAGCTCCTCTTCAGTCCAATACACTGTACTTGCAGGTAGAAGATGCGAGTCCTTTTTGCACTGTGTGTGACAATGGGAGCGCAATAGTTACTCTTATTACCAGAAAACAACTCTTGCTCATAGGACCAGAAACTGCATGGGGTTCAACTCCATTTAGGTGTGGGAAACAAACGCTACTTTGCCTTACAAGAAACACGATCTGCTTTTTGAAAAGAGCACTCTTCTACTCTACTGGGTTTCCTATGGGGTCTGAACAGTGAGCTTGCTCAGAACAAAAGAACTGTCCTTCCTACAAACACGGGCCATATCTAGTTCAACTCTGCTTAGGAAACTGACAAAAACAGAAGCTCCTCTTCAGTCCAATACACTATACTTGCTGGGAACAGACGCGAGTGCTATTTGCACTGTGTATTGCAATGGGAGCACAATAGTGACTTTCCTTACCAGAAAACAACTGTTGCTCCTAGGACGAGACACTTCATGTGATTCAACTCCATTTAGGACTGGGAAACAAACGCTAGCTCGCCTTACAAGAAACCCACTCTGCTTTTGAGAAAAGAGCACTCTTCTACTCTACTGTGTTTAATGTAGGGCCAGAAGATTGAACTGGCTCAAAACAAAAGAACTGTGCTTCCTACACACACGTGCCGTATCTAGTTCAACTCTGCTTAGGAAACTGAAAAGAACAGTAGCTCCTCTTCAGTCCAATACACTGTACTTGCTGGGAACAGACGTGAGTGCTATTTGCACTGTGTATGGCAATGGGAGCGCAATAGTGACTCTTCTTACCAGAAAACAACTCTTGTTCGTAGGAACAGAAACTGCATGGCATTCAACTCCATTTCTGAATGGGAAACAAACACTAGCTCGCCTTACAAGAACCACACTCTGCTTTTGAGAAAAGAGTACTCTTCTACTCTACTGGGTTTCCTATGGGGTCTGAACAGTGAGCTTGCTCAGAACAAAAGAACTGTGCTTCCTACACACACGGGTCATATCTAGTTCAACTCTGCTTAGGAAACTGACAAGAACAGGAGCTCCTCTTCAGTCCAATACACTGTACTTGCTGGTAACAGAGGCGAGTGCTATTTGCACTGTGTATGGCAATGGGAGCGCAATAGTGACTCTTCTTACCAGAAAACAACTCTTGTTCGTAGGAACAGAAACTGCATGGGATTCAACTCCATTTCTGAATGGGAAACAAACACTAGCTCGCCTTACAAGAAACACACTCTGCTTTTCAGAAAAGAGTACTCTTCTACTCTACTGGGTTTCCTATGGGGTCCGAACAGTGAGCTTGCTCAGAACAAAAGAACTGTGCTTCCTACACACACGGGCCATATCTAGTTCAACTCTGCTTAGGAAACTGACAAGAACAGTAGCTCCTCTTCAGTCCAATACACTGTACTTGCTGGAAGCAGAAGCGAGTGTTATTTGCACTGTGTATGGCAATGGGAACGCACAGTGACTCTTCTTACCAGAAAACAACTCTTGCTTGTAGGACCAGATACTGCATGTGATTCAACCTCATTTAGGACTGGGAAACAAACACTTGCTCGCCTTACAAGAAACACACTCTGCTTTTGAGAAAAGAGCACTCTTCTACTGTACTGTGTTTCCTATAGGGCCAGTACAGTGAGCTTGCTAAGAACAAAAGAAGTGTGCTTCCTACACACATGGGCCATATCTAGTTCAACTCTACTTAGGAAACTGACAAGAACAGAAGCTCCTCTTCAGTCCAATACACTATACTTGCTGGGAACAGACGCGAGTGCTATTTGCACTGTGTATGGCAATGGAAGCACAATAGTGACTTTCCTTACCAGAAAACAACTCTTGCTCCTAGGACCAGAAACTGCATGTGATTCAACCCCATTTAGGACTGGGAAACAAATGCTAGCTCGCCTTACAAGAAACACACTCTGCTTTTGAGAAAAGAGCACTCTTTTACTCACTCGGTTTCCTAAGGTGTCCAAACAGTGAGCACTCAGAACAAAAGAAATGTGTGCTTCCTACACACAGGGGTCATATCTAGTTCAACTCTGCTTAGGAAACTGACAAGAACAGTAGCTCCTCTTCAGTCCAATACAGTGTACTTGCTGGGAACAGACGCGAGAGCTATTCGCACTGTGTATGGCAATGGGAGCGCAATAGTGACTTTCCTTACCAGAAAACAACCTTTGCTCATAGGACCAAAAACTGCATGTGATTCAACTCCATTTAGGACTGGGAAAAAATCGCTAGCTCGCCTTAGAAGAAACGCACTCTGCTTTTGAGAAAAGAACACTCTTCTACTCTACTGTGTTTCCTATGGGGTCCGAACAGTGAGCTTG
Source organism: Peromyscus eremicus (assembly GCF_949786415.1). Lineage (NCBI taxonomy): Eukaryota > Metazoa > Chordata > Mammalia > Rodentia > Cricetidae > Peromyscus > Peromyscus eremicus. The sequence goes on from NW_026736528.1 coordinate 13,488, forward strand.
CTCAGAACAAAAGAACTGTGCCTCCTACACAACGGGCCATATCTAGTTCAACTCTGCTTAGAAAACTGACAAGAACAGTAGCTCCTTTTCAGTCCAATACACTGTACTTGCTGGGAGCAGACATGAGTGCTATTTGCACTGTGTATGGCAATGGGAGCGCAAGAGTGACTCTTCTTACCAGAAAACAACTCTTGCTCGTACGACCAGAAACTGCATGTAACTCAACTCCATTTAGGACTGGGAAACAATCACTAGATTACCTTACAAGAAACACACTCTGCTTTTGAGAAAAGAGCACTCTTCTAATCTACTGTGTTTCCTATAGGGCCAGAACAGTGAGCTTGCTCAGAAAAAAAGAACAGTGCTTCCTACACACACGGGCCATATCTAGTTCAACTCTGCTTAGGAAACTGACAAGAACAGGAGCTCCTCTTCAGTCCAATACACTGTACTTGCTGGGAACAGAGGCGAGTGCTTTTGCACTGTGTATGGCAATGGGAGCGCAATAGTGACTCTTCTTACCAGAAAAAAACTCTTGCTCATAGGACCAGAAACTGCATGGGATTCAAGTCCATTTCTGACTGAGAAACAAACACTAGCTCGCCTTAAAAGAAAAACACTCTGCTTTTGAGAAAAGGGCACTCTTCTACTCTACTGTGTTTCCTATGTGGTCCAAACAGTGTGCTTGCTCTGAACAAAAGAATGGAGCTTCCTACACACACGGGCCATATCTAGTTCAACTCTGCTTAGGAAACTGACAAGAACAGTAGCTCCTCTTCAGTCCAATACACTGTACTTGCTGGGAACAGACGTGAGTGCTTTTTGCACTGTGTATGGCAAGGCGAGCACAATAGTGACTCTTATTACTTGAAAATAACTCTTGCTCGTAGGACCAGAAACTGCATGGGATTCAACTCCATTTCTGACTGGGAAACAAACACTAGCTCGCCTTACCAGAAACACACTCTGCTTTTGAGAAAAGAGCACTCTTCTACACTACAGGGTTTCCTATGGGGTCCGAACTGTGAGCTTGCTCAGAACAAAAGAACTGTGCTTCCTACACACACGGGCCATATCTAGTTCAACTCTGCATAAGATACTGACAAGAACATTAGCTTCTCTTCAGTCCAATACCCTGTACTTGCTGGAAGCAGAAGCGAGTGCTATTTGCACTGTGTATGGCAATGGGAGCGCAATAGTGACTCTTCTTACCAGAAAACTACTCTTGCTCGTAGGACAAAATACTGCATGTGATTCATCTCCATTTAGGACTGGGAAACAAACGCTAGCTCGCCTTAAAAGAAAAACACTCTGCTTTTGAGAAAACAGCACTCATCTACACTACTGTGTTTCCTATAGTGCCAGAACAGTGAGCTTGCTCAGATCCAAAGAACTGTGCTTCCTACACACACGGGCCATATCTAGTTCAACTCTGCTTAAGAAACTGACAAGAACAGTAGCTCCTCTTCAGTCCAATACACTGTACTTGCTGGGAACAGACGAGAGTGCTATTTGCACTATGTATCTCAATGGGAGCGCAATAGTGACTCTTCTTACCAGAAAACAACTCTTGCTCGTAGGATCAGAAACTGCATGTGATTCAACTCCATTTAGGACTGGGAAACAAACGCTAGTTCTTCTTACAAGAAACACACTCTGCTTTTGAGAAAAGAGCACTCTTCTACTCAGTGTTTTCTATAGGGCCAGTACAGTGAGCTGGCTCACAACGAAAGAACTGTGCTTCCTACACACACGGCCATATCTAGTTCAATTCTGCTTAGGAAAATGACAAGAACAGTAGATCCTCTTCAGTCCAATACACTGTACATGCTGGGAACAGACGCCAGTGCTATTTGCCCTGTGTGTGACAATGGGAGCACAATAGTTACTCTTATTACCAGAAAACAACTCTTGCTCATAGGACCATAAACTGCATGGGATTCAACTCCATTTAGGACTGGGAAACAAACGGTAGCTCGCCTTACAAGAAACACACTCTGCTTTTGAGAAAAGAGCACTCTTCTCCTCCACTGTGTTTCCTATAGGGCCAGAACAGGGAGCTTGCTCAGAGCAAAAGAACTGTGCTTCCTACACACACAGGCCATATCTATTTCAACTCTGCTTAGGAAACTGAAAAGAACAGTAGCTCCTCTTTATTCCAATACACTGTAATTGCTGGGAACAGACATGAGTGCTATTTGCAGTGTGTATTGCAATGGGAGCACAATAGTGACTCTTCTTACAAGAAAACAACTCTTGCTTGTACGACCAGAAACTGCATGTGACACAACTCCATTTAGGACTGGGAAAGAAACACTAGCTGAACTTACAAGAAACACACTCTGCTTTTGAGAAAAGAGCACTCTTCTACTCTACTGTGTTTCCTATAGGGCCAGAACAGTGAGCTTGCTCAGAACAAAAGAAATGTGCTTCCTACACACACGGGCCATATCTAGTTCAACTCTGCTTAGGAAACTGACAAGAACAGTAGCTCCTCTTCAGTCCAATACAGTGTACTTGCTGGGAACAGACGCGAGTGCTATTTGCACTGTGTATGGCAATTGGAGCGCAACAGTGACTTTCCGTACCAGAAAACAACTCTTGCTCCTAGGACCAGTAACTGCATGTGATTCAACTCCATTTAGGATTGGGAAACAAATGCTAGCTCGCCTTACTATAAACACACTCTGCTTTTGAGAAAAGAACACTCTTCTACTCTACTGTGTTTCCTACAGGGCCAGAACAGTGAGCTTGCTCAGAATAAAAGAACTGTGCTTCCTACACACACGGGCTATAACTAGTTCAACTCTGCTTAGGAAACTGACAAGAACAGTAGCTCCTCTTCAGTCCAATTCACTGTACTTGCTGGGAACCGACGTGAGTGCTATTTTCACTGTGTATGGCAATGGGAGCGCAATAGTGACTCTTCTTACCAGAAAACAACTCTTGCTCGTAGGACCAAAAACTGCATGTGATTCACCTCCATTTAGGACTGGGAAACAAACGCTAGCTCAAGTTACAAGAAACACACTCTGCTTTTGAGAAAAGAGCACTCTTCTACTCTGCTGTGTTTCCTATAGGGCCAGAACAGTGAGCTTGCTCAGAAAAAAAGAACTGTGCTTCCTACACACACGGGCCATATCTAGTTCAACTCTGCTTTGGAAACTGACAAGAACAGTAGCTCCTCTTCAGTCCAATACACTGTACTTTTTGGGAAGAGAGGCGAGTGCTATTTGTACTTTGTATCTCAATGGGAGCGCAATAGTGACTCTTCTTACCAGAGAAAAACTCTTGCTCCTAGGACCAGAAACTGCATGTGATTCAACTCCATTTAGGACTGGGAAACAAATGCTAACTTGCCTTACAAGAAACACACTCTGCTTTTGAGAAAAGGGCACTCTTCTATACTACTGTGTTTCCTATGGGGTCTGAACTGTGAGCTTGCTCAGAACAAAAGAACTGTGCTTCCTACACACACGGGCTATATCTAGATCAACTCTGCTTAGGAAACTGACAAGAACAGTAGCTCCTCTTCAGTCCTATACACTGTACTTGCTGAGAATAGACGCAAGTACTATTTGCACAGTGTATGGCAATGGGAGCGCAATAATGACTTTCCTTACCAGAAAACAACTCTTGCTCATAGGACCAAAAACTGCATGTGATTCAACTCCATTTATGATGGGAAACAAACACTAGCTAGCCTTACAAGAAACACACTCTGCTTTTGAGAAAAAGCAGTCTTCTACTCTACTGTGTTTTCTATAGGGCCAGAACAGTGAGCTGGCTCAAAACAAAAGAACTGTGCTTCCTACTCACACGGCCATATCTAGTTCAATTCTGCTTAGGAAACTGACAAGAACAGTAGCTCCTCTTCAGTACAATACACTGTACTTGCTGGAAGCAGAAGCGAGTGCTCTTTGCACTGTGTATTGCAGTGGGAGCACAATAGTGACTCTTCCTACCAGAAAACAACTCTTGCTCGTAGGACCAGATCCTGCATGTGATTCAAATCCATTTAGGACTGGGAAACAAACGCTTGCTCGTCTTACAAGAAACACACTCTGCTTTTGAGAAAAGAGCACTCTTCTAGTCTACTGTGTTTCCTATAGGGCCAGAACAGTGAGCTTGCTCAGAACAAAAGAAATGTGCTTCCTACACACATGGGCCATATCTAGTTCAACTCTGCTTAGGAAACTGACAAGAACAGTAGCTCCTCTTCAGTCCAATACACTGTACTTGCTGGGAACAGAGGCGAGTGCTTTTGCACTGTGTATGGCAATGGGAGCGCAAGAGTGACTCTTCTTACCAGAAAACAACTCTTGCTCGTACGACCAGAAACTGCATGTAACTCAACTCCATTTAGGACTGGGAAACAAACACTAGATTACCTTACAAGAAACACACTCTGCTTTGGAGAAAAGAGCACTCTTCTAATCTACTGTGTTTCCTATAGGGCCAGAACAGTGAGCTTGCTCAGAAAAAAAGAACAGTGCTTCCTACACACACGGGCCATATCTAGTTCAACTCTGCTTAGAAAACTGACAAGAACAGGAGCTCCTCTTCAGTCCAATACACTGTACTTGCTGGGAATAGAGGCGAGTGCTTTTGCACTGTGTATGGCAATGGGAGCGCAATAGTGACTCTTCTTACCAGAAAAAAACTCATGCTCATAGGACCAGAAACTGCATGGGATTCAAGTCCATTTCTGACTGAGAAACAAACACTAGCTCGCCTTAAAAGAAAAACACTCTGCTTTTGAGAAAAGGGCACTCTTCTACTCTACTGTGTTTCCTATGTGGTCCAAACAGTGTGCTTGCTCTGAACAAAAGAATGGAGCTTCCTACACACACAGGCCATATCTAGTTCAACTCTGCTTAGGAAACTGACAAGAACAGTAGCTCCTCTTCAGTCCAATACACTGTACTTCCTGGGAACAGACGTGAGTGCTATTTGCACTGTGTATGGCAATGCGAGCACAATAGTGACTCTTATTACCTGAAAATAACTCTTGCTCGTAGGACCAGAAACTGCATGGGATTCAACTCCATTTCTGACTGGGAAACAAACACTAGCTCGCCTTACCAGAAACACACTCTGCTTTTGAGAAAAGAGCACTCTTCTACACTACAGGGTTTCCTATGGGGTCCGAACAGTGAGCTTGCTCAGAACAAAAGAACTGTGCATCCTACACACACGGGCCATATCTAGTTCAACTCTGCATAGGATACTGACAAGAACATTAGCTTCTCTTCAGTCCAATACCCTGTACTTGCTGGAAGCAGAAGAGAGTGCTATTTGCACTGTGTATGGCAATGTGAGCGCAATAGTGACTCTTCTTACCAGAAAACTACTCTTGCTCGTAGGACAAAATACTGCATGTGATTCATCTCCATTTAGGACTGGGAAACAAACGCTAGCTCGCCTTAAAAGAAACACACTCTGCTTTTGAGAAAAGAGCACTCATCTACTCTACTGTGTTTCGTATAGTGCCAGAACAGTGAGCTTGCTCAGATCCAAAGAACTGTGCTTCCTACACACACGGGCCATATCTAGTTCAACTCTGCTTAAGAAACTGACAAGAACTGTAGCTCCTCTTCAGTCCAATACACTGTACTTGCTGGGAACAGACGAGAGTGCTATTTACACTATGTATCTCAATGGGAGCGCAATAGTGACTCTTCCTACCAGAAAACAACTCTTGCTCGTAGGATCAGAAACTGCATGTGATTCAACTCCATTTAGGACTGGGAAACAAACGCTAGTTCTTCTTACAAGAAACACACTCTGCTTTTGAGAAAAGAGCACTCTTCTACTCAGTGTTTTCTATAGGGCCAGAACAGTGAGCTGGCTCACAACGAAAGAACTGTGCTTCCTACACACACGGCCATATCTAGTTCAATTCTGCTTAGGAAACTGACAAGAACAGTAGATCCTCTTCAGTCCAATACACTGTACATGCTGGGAACAGACGCCAGTGCTATTTGCCCTGTGTGTGACAATGGGAGCACAATAGTTACTCTTATTACCAGAAAACAACTCTTGCTCATAGGACCATAAACTGCATGGGATTCAACTCCATTTAGGACTGGGAAACAAACAGTAGCTCGCCTTACAAGAAACAAACTCTGCTTTTGAGAAAAGAGCACTCTTCTCCTGCACTGTGTTTCCTATAGGGCCAGAACAGGGAGCTTGCTCAGAGCAAAAGAACTGTGCTTCCTACACAAACAGGCCATATCTATTTCAACTCTGCTTAGGAAACTGAAAAGAACAGTAGCTCCTCTTTATTCCAATACACTGTAATTGCTGGGAACAGACATGAGTGCTATTTGCAGTGTGTATTGCAATGGGAGCACAATAGTGACTCTTCTTACAAGAAAACAACTCTTGCTTGTACGACCAGAAACTGCATGTGACGCAACTCCATTTAGGACTGGGAAAGAAACACTAGCTGAACTTAAAAGAAACACACTCTGCTTTTGAGAAAAGAGCACTCTTCTACTCTACTGTGTTTCCTATAGGGCCAGAACAGTGAGCTTGCTCAGAAAAAAAGAACTGTGCTTCCTACACACACGGGCCATATCTAGTTCAACTCTGCTTTGGAAGCTGACAAGAACAGTAGCTCCTCTTCAGTCCAATACACTGTAGTTGTTGGGATCAGAGGCGAGTGCTATTTGCACTTTGTATCTCAATGGGAGCACAATAGTGACTCTTCTTACCAGAGAAAAACTCTTTCTCCTAGGACCATAAACTGCATGTGATTCAACTCCATTTAGGACTGGGAAACAAATGCTAGCTTGCCTTACAAGAAACACACTCTGCTTTTGAGAAAAGGGCACTCTTCTATACTACTGTGTTTCCTATGGGGTCGGAACTGTGAGCTTGCTCAGAACAAAAGAACTGTGCTTCCTACACACACGGGCTATATCTAGATCAACTCTGCTTAGGAAACTGACAAGAACAGTAGCTCCTCTTCAGTCCTATACACTGTACTTGCTGAGAATAGACGCAAGTACTATTTGCACTGTGTATGGCAATGGGAGCGCAATAGTGACTTTCCTTACCAGAAAACAACTCTTGCTCATAGGACCAAAAACTGCATGTGATTCAACTCCATTTATGATGGGAAACAAACGCTAGCTAGCCTTACAAGAAACACACTCTGCTTTTGAGAAAAGAGCAGTCTTCTACTCTACTGTGTTTTCTATAGGGCCAGAACAGTGAGCTGGCTCACAACAAAAGAACTGTGCTTCCTACTCACACGGCCATATCTAGTTCAATTCTGCTTAGGAAACTGACAAGAACAGTAGCTCCTCTTCAGTCCAATACACTGTACTTGCTGGAAGCAGAAGCGAGTGCTATTTGCACTGTGTATTGCAGTGGGAGCGCAATAGTGACTCTTGCTACCAGAAAACAACTCTTGCTCGTAGGACCAGATCCTGCATGTGATTCAAATCCATTTAGGACTGGGAAACAAACGCTTGCTCGTCTTACAAGAAACACACTCTGCTTTTGAGAAAAGTGCACTCTTCTAGTCTACTGTGTTTCCTATAGGGCCAGAACAGTGAGCTTGCTCAGAACGAAAGAAATGTGCTTCCTACACACACGGGCCATATCTAGTTCAACTCTGCTTAGGAAACTGACAAGAACAGTAGATCCTCTTCAGTCCAATACACTGTACTTGCTGGGAACAGACGTGAGTGCTATTTGCACTGTGTATGGCAATGGGAGACCAATAGTGACTCTTCTTACCAGAAAACAACTCTTGCTCATAGGAATAAAAACTGCATGTGATTCAACTCCAGTTAGGACTGGGAAACAAACGCTAGCTCGCCTTACAAGAAACACACTCTGCTTTTGAGAAAAGAGCACTCTTCTCCTCCACTGTGTTTCCTATAGGGCCAGAACAGGGAGCTTGCTCAGAGCAAAAGAACTGTGCTTCCTACACACACGGGCCATATCTATTTCAACTCTGCTTAGGAAACTGAAAAGAACAGTAGCTCCTCTTCAGTCCAATACACTGAAATTGCTGGGAACAGACATGAGTGCTATTTGCAGTGTGTATTGCAATGGGAGCACAATAGTGACTCTTCTTACCAGAAAACAACTCTTGCTCATAGGACCAGAAACTGCCTTACAAGAAACACACTCTGCTTTTGATAAAAGGGCACTCTTCTACTCTACTGTGTTTCCTATGGGTTCCGAACAGTGAGCTTGCTCAGAACAAAAGAAATGTGCTTCTTACAAACACGGGCCATATCTAGTTCAACTCTGCTTAGAAAATTGACAAGAACAGTAGCTCCTCTTCATTCCAATACACTGTACTTGCTGGGAACAGACGTGTGTGCTATTTGCACTGTGTATGGCAATGGGAGCGCAATAGTGACTTTCCAAACCAGAAAATAATTCTTGCTCCTAGGACCAGAAACTGCATGTGATTCACCTCTATTTAGGACTGGGAAACAAACGCTAGCTCGCCTTACAAGAAACACACTCTGATTTTGAGAAAAGAGCACTCTTCTACTCTACTGGGTTTCCTATGGGGTCCGAACAGTGAGCTTGCTCAGAACAAAAGAACTGTGCTTCCTACACACACGGGCCATATCTAGTTCAACTCTGCTTAGGAAACTGACAAGAACAGTAGCTCCTCTTCAGTCCAATACACTGTACTTGCTGGAAGCAGAAGCGAGTGTTATTTGCACTGTGTATGGCAATGGGAACGCATAGTGACTCTTCTTACCAGAAAACAACTCTTGCTTGTAGGACCAGATACTGCATGTGATTCAACCTCATGTAGGACTGGGAAACAAACACTTGCTCGCCTTACAAGAAACACACTCTGCTTTTGAGAAAAGAGCACTCTTCTACTGTACTGTGTTTCTTATAGGGCCAGTACAGTGAGCTTGCTAAGAACCAAAGAAGTGTGCTTCCTACACACATGGGCCATATCTAGTTCAACTCTACTTAGGAAACTGACAAGAACAGAAGCTCCTCTTCAGTCTAATACACTATACTTGCTGGGAACAGACGCGAGTGCTATTTGCACTGTATATGGCAATGGAAGCACAATAGTGACTTTCCTTACCAGAAAACAACTCTTGCTCCTAGGACCAGAAACTGCATGTGATTCAACCCCATTTAGGACTGGGAAACAAATGCTAACTCGCCTTACAAGAAACACACTCTGCTTTTGAGAAAAGAGCACTCTTTTACTCACTCGGTTTCCTAAGGTGTCCAAACAGTGAGCACTCAGAACAAAAGAAATGTGTGCTTCCTACACACAGGGGTCATATCTAGTTCAACTCTGCTTAGGAAACTGACAAGAACAGTAGCTCCTCTTCAGTCCAATACACTGTACTTGCTGGGAACAGACGCGAGAGCTATTTGCACTGTGTATGGCAATGGGAGCGCAATAGTGACTTTCCTTACCAGAAAACAACCTTTGCTCATAGGACCAAAAACTGCATGTGATTCAACTCCATTTAGGACTGGGAAAAAATCTCTAGCTCGCCTTAGAAGAAACGCACTCTGCTTTTGAGAAAAGAACACTCTTCTGCTCTACTGTGTTTCCTATGGGGACCGAACAGTGAGCTTGCTCAGAACAAAAGAACTGTGCCTCCTACACAACGGGCCATATCTAGTTCAACTCTGCTTAGAAAACTGACAAGAACAGTAGCTCCTTTTCAGTCCAATACACTGTACTTGCTGGGAACAGACATGAGTGCTATTTGCACTGTGTATGGCAATGGGAGCACAAGAGTGACTCTTCTTACCAGAAAACAACTCTTGCTCTTACGACCAGAAACTGCATGTAACTCAACTCCATTTAGGACTGGGAAACAATCACTAGATTACCTTACAAGAAACACACTCTGCTTTTGAGAAAAGAGCACTCTTCTAATCTACTGTGTTTCCTATAGGGCCAGAACAGTGAGCTTGCTCAGAAAAAAAAGAACAGTGCTTCCTACACACACGGGCCATATCTAGTTCAACTCTGCTTAGGAAACTGACAAGAACAGGAGCTCCTCTTCAGTCCAATACACTGTACTTGCTGAGAACAGAGGCGAGTGCTTTTGCACTGTGTATGGCAATGGGAGCGCAATAGTGACTCTTCTTACCAGAAAAAAACTCTTGCTCATAGGACCAGAAACTGCATGGGATTCAAGTCCATTTCTGACTGAGAAACAAACACTAGCTCGCCTTAAAAGAAAAACACTCTGCTTATGAGAAAAGGGCACTCTTCTACTCTACTGTGTTTCCTATGTGGTCCAAACAGTGTGCTTGCTCTGAACAAAAGAATGGAGCTTCCTACACACACGGGCCATATCTAGTTCAACTCTGCTTAGGAAACTGACAAGAACAGTAGCTCCTCTTCAGTCCAATACACTGTACTTGCTGGGAACAGACGTGAGTGCTATTTGCACTGTGTATGGCAAGGCGAGCACAATAGTGACTCTTATTACCTGAAAATAACTCTTGCTCGTAGGACCAGAAACTGCATGGGATTCAACTCCATTTCTGACTGGGAAACAAACACTAGCTCGCCTTACCAGAAACACACTCTGCTTTTGAGAAAAGAGCACTCTTCTACACTACAGGGTTTCCTATGGGGTCCGAACAGTGAGCTTGCTCAGAACAAAAGAACTGTGCTTCCTACACACACGGGCCATATCTAGTTCAACTCTGCATAAGATACTGACAAGAACATTAGCTTCTCTTCAGTCCAATACCCTGTACTTGCTGGAAGCAGAAGCGAGTGCTATTTGCACTGTGTATGGCAATGGGAGCGCAATAGTGACTCTTCTTACCAGAAAACTACTCTTGCTCGTAGGACAAAATACTGCATGTGATTCATCTCCATTTAGGACTGGGAAACAAACGCTAGCTCGCCTTAAAAGAAACACACTCTGCTTTTGAGAAAAGAGCACTCATCTACACTACTGTGTTTCCTATAGTGCCAGAACAGTGAGCTTGCTCAGATCCAAAGAACTGTGCTTCCTACACACACGGGCCATATCTAGTTCAACTCTGCTTAAGAAACTGACAAGAACAGTAGCTCCTCTTCAGTCCAATACACTGTACTTGCTGGGAACAGACGAGAGTGCTATTTGCACTATGTATCTCAATGGGAGCGCAATAGTGACTCTTCTTACCAGAAAACAACTCTTGCTCGTAGGATCAGAAACTGCATGTGATTCAACTCCATTTAGGACTGGGAAACAAACGCTAGTTCTTCTTACAAGAAACACACTCTGCTTTTGAGAAAAGAGCACTCTTCTACTCAGTGTTTTCTATAGGGCCAGAACAGTGAGCTGGCTCACAACGAAAGAACTGTGCTTCCTACACACACGGCCATATCTAGTTCAATTCTGCTTAGGAAACTGACAAGAACAGTAGATCCTCTTCAGTCCAATACACTGTACTTGCTGGGAACAGACGTGAGTGCTATTTGCACTGTGTATGGCAATGGGAGACCAATAGTGACTCTTCTTACCAGAAAACAACTCTTGCTCATAGGAATAAAAACTGCATGTGATTCAACTCCAGTTAGGACTGGGAAACAAACGCTAGCTCGCCTTACAAGAAACACACTCTGCTTTTGAGAAAAGAGCACTCTTCTCCTCCACTGTGTTTCCTATAGGGCCAGAACAGGGAGCTTGCTCAGAGCAAAAGAACTGTGCTTCCTACACACACGGGCCATATCTATTTCAACTCTGCTTAGGAAACTGAAAAGAACAGTAGCTCCTCTTCAGTCCAATACACTGAAATTGCTGGGAACAGACATGAGTGCTATTTGCAGTGTGTATTGCAATGGGAGCACAATAGTGACTCTTCTTACCAGAAAACAACTCTTGCTCATAGGACCAGAAACTGCCTTACAAGAAACACACTCTGCTTTTGATAAAAGGGCACTCTTCTACTCTACTGTGTTTCCTATGGGTTCCGAACAGTGAGCTTGCTCAGAACAAAAGAAATGTGCTTCTTACAAACACGGGCCATATCTAGTTCAACTCTGCTTAGAAAATTGACAAGAACAGTAGCTCCTCTTCATTCCAATACACTGTACTTGCTGGGAACAGACGTGTGTGCTATTTGCACTGTGTATGGCAATGGGAGCGCAATAGTGACTTTCCAAACCAGAAAATAATTCTTGCTCCTAGGACCAGAAACTGCATGTGATTCACCTCTATTTAGGACTGGGAAACAAACGCTAGCTCGCCTTACAAGAAACACACTCTGATTTTGAGAAAAGAGCACTCTTCTACTCTACTGGGTTTCCTATGGGGTCCGAACAGTGAGCTTGCTCAGAACAAAAGAACTGTGCTTCCTACACACACGGGCCATATCTAGTTCAACTCTGCTTAGGAAACTGACAAGAACAGTAGCTCCTCTTCAGTCCAATACACTGTACTTGCTGGAAGCAGAAGCGAGTGTTATTTGCACTGTGTATGGCAATGGGAACGCATAGTGACTCTTCTTACCAGAAAACAACTCTTGCTTGTAGGACCAGATACTGCATGTGATTCAACCTCATGTAGGACTGGGAAACAAACACTTGCTCGCCTTACAAGAAACACACTCTGCTTTTGAGAAAAGAGCACTCTTCTACTGTACTGTGTTTCTTATAGGGCCAGTACAGTGAGCTTGCTAAGAACCAAAGAAGTGTGCTTCCTACACACATGGGCCATATCTAGTTCAACTCTACTTAGGAAACTGACAAGAACAGAAGCTCCTCTTCAGTCTAATACACTATACTTGCTGGGAACAGACGCGAGTGCTATTTGCACTGTATATGGCAATGGAAGCACAATAGTGACTTTCCTTACCAGAAAACAACTCTTGCTCCTAGGACCAGAAACTGCATGTGATTCAACCCCATTTAGGACTGGGAAACAAATGCTAACTCGCCTTACAAGAAACACACTCTGCTTTTGAGAAAAGAGCACTCTTTTACTCACTCGGTTTCCTAAGGTGTCCAAACAGTGAGCACTCAGAACAAAAGAAATGTGTGCTTCCTACACACAGGGGTCATATCTAGTTCAACTCTGCTTAGGAAACTGACAAGAACAGTAGCTCCTCTTCAGTCCAATACACTGTACTTGCTGGGAACAGACGCGAGAGCTATTTGCACTGTGTATGGCAATGGGAGCGCAATAGTGACTTTCCTTACCAGAAAACAACCTTTGCTCATAGGACCAAAAACTGCATGTGATTCAACTCCATTTAGGACTGGGAAAAAATCTCTAGCTCGCCTTAGAAGAAACGCACTCTGCTTTTGAGAAAAGAACACTCTTCTGCTCTACTGTGTTTCCTATGGGGACCGAACAGTGAGCTTGCTCAGAACAAAAGAACTGTGCCTCCTACACAACGGGCCATATCTAGTTCAACTCTGCTTAGAAAACTGACAAGAACAGTAGCTCCTTTTCAGTCCAATACACTGTACTTGCTGGGAACAGACATGAGTGCTATTTGCACTGTGTATGGCAATGGGAGCACAAGAGTGACTCTTCTTACCAGAAAACAACTCTTGCTCTTACGACCAGAAACTGCATGTAACTCAACTCCATTTAGGACTGGGAAACAATCACTAGATTACCTTACAAGAAACACACTCTGCTTTTGAGAAAAGAGCACTCTTCTAATCTACTGTGTTTCCTATAGGGCCAGAACAGTGAGCTTGCTCAGAAAAAAAAGAACAGTGCTTCCTACACACACGGGCCATATCTAGTTCAACTCTGCTTAGGAAACTGACAAGAACAGGAGCTCCTCTTCAGTCCAATACACTGTACTTGCTGAGAACAGAGGCGAGTGCTTTTGCACTGTGTATGGCAATGGGAGCGCAATAGTGACTCTTCTTACCAGAAAAAAACTCTTGCTCATAGGACCAGAAACTGCATGGGATTCAAGTCCATTTCTGACTGAGAAACAAACACTAGCTCGCCTTAAAAGAAAAACACTCTGCTTATGAGAAAAGGGCACTCTTCTACTCTACTGTGTTTCCTATGTGGTCCAAACAGTGTGCTTGCTCTGAACAAAAGAATGGAGCTTCCTACACACACGGGCCATATCTAGTTCAACTCTGCTTAGGAAACTGACAAGAACAGTAGCTCCTCTTCAGTCCAATACACTGTACTTGCTGGGAACAGACGTGAGTGCTATTTGCACTGTGTATGGCAAGGCGAGCACAATAGTGACTCTTATTACCTGAAAATAACTCTTGCTCGTAGGACCAGAAACTGCATGGGATTCAACTCCATTTCTGACTGGGAAACAAACACTAGCTCGCCTTACCAGAAACACACTCTGCTTTTGAGAAAAGAGCACTCTTCTACACTACAGGGTTTCCTATGGGGTCCGAACAGTGAGCTTGCTCAGAACAAAAGAACTGTGCTTCCTACACACACGGGCCATATCTAGTTCAACTCTGCATAAGATACTGACAAGAACATTAGCTTCTCTTCAGTCCAATACCCTGTACTTGCTGGAAGCAGAAGCGAGTGCTATTTGCACTGTGTATGGCAATGGGAGCGCAATAGTGACTCTTCTTACCAGAAAACTACTCTTGCTCGTAGGACAAAATACTGCATGTGATTCATCTCCATTTAGGACTGGGAAACAAACGCTAGCTCGCCTTAAAAGAAACACACTCTGCTTTTGAGAAAAGAGCACTCATCTACACTACTGTGTTTCCTATAGTGCCAGAACAGTGAGCTTGCTCAGATCCAAAGAACTGTGCTTCCTACACACACGGGCCATATCTAGTTCAACTCTGCTTAAGAAACTGACAAGAACAGTAGCTCCTCTTCAGTCCAATACACTGTACTTGCTGGGAACAGACGAGAGTGCTATTTGCACTATGTATCTCAATGGGAGCGCAATAGTGACTCTTCTTACCAGAAAACAACTCTTGCTCGTAGGATCAGAAACTGCATGTGATTCAACTCCATTTAGGACTGGGAAACAAACGCTAGTTCTTCTTACAAGAAACACACTCTGCTTTTGAGAAAAGAGCACTCTTCTACTCAGTGTTTTCTATAGGGCCAGAACAGTGAGCTGGCTCACAACGAAAGAACTGTGCTTCCTACACACACGGCCATATCTAGTTCAATTCTGCTTAGGAAACTGACAAGAACAGTAGATCCTCTTCAGTCCAATACACTGTACATGCTGGGAACAGACGCCAGTGCTATTTGCCCTGTGTGTGACAATGGGAGCACAATAGTTACTCTTATTACCAGAAAACAACTCTTGCTCATAGGACCATAAACTGCATGGGATTCAACTCCATTTAGGACTGGGAAACAAACGGTAGCTTGCCTTACAAGAAACACACTCTGCTTTTGAGAAAAGAGCACTCTTCTAGTCTACTGTGTTTCCTATAGGGGCCAGAACAGTGAGCTTGCTCAGAACAAAAGAAATGTGCTTCCTACACACACGGGCCATATCTAGTTCAACTCTGCTTAGGAAACTGACAAGAACAGTAGCTCCTCTTCAGTCCAATACAGTGTACTTGCTGGGAACAGACGCGAGTGCTATTTGCACTGTGTATGGCAATTGGAGCGCAACAGTGACTTTCCGTACCAGAAAACAACTCTTGCTACTAGGACCATTAACTGCATGTGATTCAACTCCATTTAGGATTGGGAAACAAATGCTAGCTCGCCTTACTATAAACACACTCTGCTTTTGAGAAAAGAACACTCTTCTACTCTACTGTGTTTCCTACAGGGCCAGAACAGTGAGCTTGCTCAGAATAAAAGAACTGTGCTTCCTACACACACGGGCTATAACTAGTTCAACTCTGCTCAGGAAACTGACAAGAACAGTAGCTCCTCTTCAGTCCAATTCACTGTACTTGCTGGGAACCGACGTGAGTGCTATTTTCACTGTGTATGGCAATGGGAGCGCAATAGTGACTCTTCTTACCAGAAAACAACTCTTGCTCGTAGGACCAAAAACTGCATGTGATTCACCTCCATTTAGGACTGGGAAACAAACGCTAGCTCAAGTTACAAGAAACACACTCTGCTTTTGAGAAAAGAGCACTCTTCTACTCTGCTGTGTTTCCTATAGGGCCAGAACAGTGAGCTTGCTCAGAAAAAAAGAACTGTGCTTCCTACACACACGGGCCATATCTAGTTCAACTCTGCTTTGGAAACTGACAAGAACAGTAGCTCCTCTTCAGTCCAATACACTGTACTTTTTGGGAACAGAGGCGAGTGCTATTTGTACTTTGTATCACAATGGGAGCGCAATAGTGACTCTTCTTACCAGAGAAAAACTCTTGCTCCTAGGACCAGAAACTGCATGTGATTCAACTCCATTTAGGACTGGGAAACAAATGCTAACTTGCCTTACAAGAAACACACTCTGCTTTTGAGAAAAGGGCACTCTTCTATACTACTGTGTTTCCTATGGGGTCTGAACTGTGAGCTTGCTCAGAACAAAAGAACTGTGCTTCCTACACACACGGGCTATATCTAGATCAACTCTGCTTAGGAAACTGACAAGAACAGTAGCTCCTCTTCAGTCCTATACACTGTACTTGCTGAGAATAGACGCAAGTACTATTTGCACAGTGTATGGCAATGGGAGCGCAATAATGACTTTCCTTACCAGAAAACAACTCTTGCTCATAGGACCAAAAACTGCATGTGATTCAACTCCATTTATGATGGGAAACAAACACTAGCTAGCCTTACAAGAAACACACTCTGCTTTTGAGAAAAGAGCAGTCTTCTACTCTACTGTGTTTTCTACAGGGCCAGAACAGTGAGCTGGCTCACAACAAAAGAACTGTGCTTCCTACTCACACGGCCATATCTAGTTCAATTCTGCTTAGGAAACTGACAAGAACAGTAGCTCCTCTTCAGTACAATACACTGTACTTGCTGGAAGCAGAAGCGAGTGCTCTTTGCACTGTGTATTGCAGTGGGAGCACAATAGTGACTCTTCCTACCAGAAAACAACTCTTGCTCGTAGGACCAGATCCTGCATGTGATTCAAATCCATTTAGGACTGGGAAACAAACGCTTGCTCGTCTTACAAGAAACACACTCTGCTTTTGAGAAAAGAGCACTCTTCTAGTCTACTGTGTTTCCTATAGGGCCAGAACAGTGAGCTTGCTCAGAACAAAAGAAATGTGCTTCCTACACACACGGGCCATATCTAGTTCAACTCTGCTTAGGAAACTGACAAGAACAGTAGCTCCTCTTCAGTCCAATACACTGTACTTGCTGGGAACAGAGGCGAGTGCTTTTGCACTGTGTATGGCAATGGGAGCGCAAGAGTGACTCTTCTTACCAGAAAACAACTCTTGCTCGTACGACCAGAAACTGCATGTAACTCAACTCCATTTAGGACTGGGAAACAAACACTAGATTACCTTACAAGAAACACACTCTGCTTTTGAGAAAAGAGCACTCTTCTACTCTACTGTGTTTCCTATGGGGTCCGAACAGTGAGCTTGCTCAGAACAAAAGAACTGTGCCTCCTACACAACGGGCCATATCTAGTTCAACTCTGCTTAGAAAACTGACAAGAACAGTAGCTCCTTTTCAGTCCAATACACTGTACTTGCTGGGAACAGACATGAGTGCTATTTGCACTGTGTATGGCAATGGGAGCGCAATAGTGACTCTTCTTACCAGAAAAAAACTCTTGCTCATAGGACCAGAAACTGCATGGGATTCAAGTCCATTTCTGACTGAGAAACAAACACTAGCTCGCCTTAAAAGAAAAACACTCTGCTTTTGAGAAAAGGGCACTCTTCTACTCTACTGTGTTTCCTATGTGGTCCAAACAGTGTGCTTGCTCTGAACAAAAGAATGGAGCTTCCTACACACACGTGCCATATCTAGTTCAACTCTGCTTAGGAAACTGACAAGAACAGTAGCTCCTCTTCAGTCCAATACACTGTACTTGCTGGGAACAGACGTGAGTGCTATTTGCACTGTGTATGGCAAGGCGAGCACAATAGTGACTCTTATTACCTGAAAATAACTCTTGCTCGTAGGACCAGAAACTGCATGGGATTCAACTCCATTTCTGACTGGGAAACAAACACTAGCTCGCCTTACCAGAAACACACTCTGCTTTTGAGAAAAGAGCACTCTTCTACACTACAGGGTTTCCTATGGGGTCCGAACAGTGAGCTTGCTCAGAACAAAAGAACTGTGCTTCCTACACACACGGGCCATATCTAGTTCAACTCTGCATAAGATACTGACAAGAACATTAGCTTCTCTTCAGTCCAATACCCTGTACTTGCTGGAAGCAGAAGCGAGTGCTATTTGCACTGTGTATGGCAATGGGAGCGCAATAGTGACTCTTCTTACCAGAAAACTACTCTTGCTCGTAGGACAAAATACTGCATGTGATTCATCTCCATTTAGGACTGGGAAACAAACGCTAGCTCGCCTTAAAAGAAACACACTCTGCTTTTGAGAAAAGAGCACTCATCTACACTACTGTGTTTCCTATAGTGCCAGAACAGTGAGCTTGCTCAGATCCAAAGAACTGTGCTTCCTACACACACGGGCCATATCTAGTTCAACTCTGCTTAAGAAACTGACAAGAACAGTAGCTCCTCTTCAGTCCAATACACTGTACTTGCTGGGAACAGACGAGAGTGCTATTTGCACTATGTATCTCAATGGGAGCGCAATAGTGACTCTTCTTACCAGAAAACAACTCTTGCTCGTAGGATCAGAAACTGCATGTGATTCAACTCCATTTAGGACTGGGAAACAAACGCTAGTTCTTCTTACAAGAAACACACTCTGCTTTTGAGAAAAGAGCACTCTTCTACTCAGTGTTTTCTATAGGGCCAGAACAGTGAGCTGGCTCACAACGAAAGAACTGTGCTTCCTACACACACGGCCATATCTAGTTCAATTCTGCTTAGGAAACTGACAAGAACAGTAGATCCTCTTCAGTCCAATACACTGTACTTGCTGGGAACAGACGTGAGTGCTATTTGCACTGTGTATGGCAATGGGAGACCAATAGTGACTCTTCTTACCAGAAAACAACTCTTGCTCATAGGAATAAAAACTGCATGTGATTCAACTCCAGTTAGGACTGGGAAACAAACGGTAGCTTGCCTTACAAGAAACACACTCTGCTTTTGAGAAAAGAGCACTCTTCTCCTCCACTGTGTTTCCTATAGGGCCAGAACAGGGAGCTTGCTCAGAGCAAAAGAACTGTGCTTCCTACACACACGGGCCATATCTATTTCAACTCTGCTTAGGAAACTGAAAAGAACAGTAGCTCCTCTTCAGTCCAATACACTGAAATTGCTGGGAACAGACATGAGTGCTATTTGCAGTGTGTATTGCAATGGGAGCACAATAGTGACTCTTCTTACCAGAAAACAACTCTTGCTCATAGGACCAGAAACTGCCTTACAAGAAACACACTCTGCTTTTGATAAAAGGGCACTCTTCTACTCTACTGTGTTTCCTATGGGTTCCGAACAGTGAGCTTGCTCAGAACAAAAGAAATGTGCTTCTTACAAACACGGGCCATATCTAGTTCAACTCTGCTTAGAAAATTGACAAGAACAGTAGCTCCTCTTCATTCCAATACACTGTACTTGCTGGGAACAGACGTGTGTGCTATTTGCACTGTGTATGGCAATGGGAGCGCAATAGTGACTTTCCAAACCAGAAAATAATTCTTGCTCCTAGGACCAGAAACTGCATGTGATTCACCTCTATTTAGGACTGGGAAACAAACGCTAGCTCGCCTTACAAGAAACACACTCTGATTTTGAGAAAAGAGCACTCTTCTACTCTACTGGGTTTCCTATGGGGTCCGAACAGTGAGCTTGCTCAGAACAAAAGAACTGTGCTTCCTACACACACGGGCCATATCTAGTTCAACTCTGCTTAGGAAACTGACAAGAACAGTAGCTCCTCTTCAGTCCAATACACTGTACTTGCTGGAAGCAGAAGCGAGTGTTATTTGCACTGTGTATGGCAATGGGAACGCATAGTGACTCTTCTTACCAGAAAACAACTCTTGCTTGTAGGACCAGATACTGCATGTGATTCAACCTCATGTAGGACTGGGAAACAAACACTTGCTCGCCTTACAAGAAACACACTCTGCTTTTGAGAAAAGAGCACTCTTCTACTGTACTGTGTTTCTTATAGGGCCAGTACAGTGAGCTTGCTAAGAACCAAAGAAGTGTGCTTCCTACACACATGGGCCATATCTAGTTCAACTCTACTTAGGAAACTGACAAGAACAGAAGCTCCTCTTCAGTCTAATACACTATACTTGCTGGGAACAGACGCGAGTGCTATTTGCACTGTATATGGCAATGGAAGCACAATAGTGACTTTCCTTACCAGAAAACAACTCTTGCTCCTAGGACCAGAAACTGCATGTGATTCAACCCCATTTAGGACTGGGAAACAAATGCTAACTCGCCTTACAAGAAACACACTCTGCTTTTGAGAAAAGAGCACTCTTTTACTCACTCGGTTTCCTAAGGTGTCCAAACAGTGAGCACTCAGAACAAAAGAAATGTGTGCTTCCTACACACAGGGGTCATATCTAGTTCAACTCTGCTTAGGAAACTGACAAGAACAGTAGCTCCTCTTCAGTCCAATACACTGTACTTGCTGGGAACAGACGCGAGAGCTATTTGCACTGTGTATGGCAATGGGAGCGCAATAGTGACTTTCCTTACCAGAAAACAACCTTTGCTCATAGGACCAAAAACTGCATGTGATTCAACTCCATTTAGGACTGGGAAAAAATCTCTAGCTCGCCTTAGAAGAAACGCACTCTGCTTTTGAGAAAAGAACACTCTTCTGCTCTACTGTGTTTCCTATGGGGACCGAACAGTGAGCTTGCTCAGAACAAAAGAACTGTGCCTCCTACACAACGGGCCATATCTAGTTCAACTCTGCTTAGAAAACTGACAAGAACAGTAGCTCCTTTTCAGTCCAATACACTGTACTTGCTGGGAACAGACATGAGTGCTATTTGCACTGTGTATGGCAATGGGAGCACAAGAGTGACTCTTCTTACCAGAAAACAACTCTTGCTCTTACGACCAGAAACTGCATGTAACTCAACTCCATTTAGGACTGGGAAACAATCACTAGATTACCTTACAAGAAACACACTCTGCTTTTGAGAAAAGAGCACTCTTCTAATCTACTGTGTTTCCTATAGGGCCAGAACAGTGAGCTTGCTCAGAAAAAAAAGAACAGTGCTTCCTACACACACGGGCCATATCTAGTTCAACTCTGCTTAGGAAACTGACAAGAACAGGAGCTCCTCTTCAGTCCAATACACTGTACTTGCTGAGAACAGAGGCGAGTGCTTTTGCACTGTGTATGGCAATGGGAGCGCAATAGTGACTCTTCTTACCAGAAAAAAACTCTTGCTCATAGGACCAGAAACTGCATGGGATTCAAGTCCATTTCTGACTGAGAAACAAACACTAGCTCGCCTTAAAAGAAAAACACTCTGCTTATGAGAAAAGGGCACTCTTCTACTCTACTGTGTTTCCTATGTGGTCCAAACAGTGTGCTTGCTCTGAACAAAAGAATGGAGCTTCCTACACACACGGGCCATATCTAGTTCAACTCTGCTTAGGAAACTGACAAGAACAGTAGCTCCTCTTCAGTCCAATACACTGTACTTGCTGGGAACAGACGTGAGTGCTATTTGCACTGTGTATGGCAAGGCGAGCACAATAGTGACTCTTATTACCTGAAAATAACTCTTGCTCGTAGGACCAGAAACTGCATGGGATTCAACTCCATTTCTGACTGGGAAACAAACACTAGCTCGCCTTACCAGAAACACACTCTGCTTTTGAGAAAAGAGCACTCTTCTACACTACAGGGTTTCCTATGGGGTCCGAACAGTGAGCTTGCTCAGAACAAAAGAACTGTGCTTCCTACACACACGGGCCATATCTAGTTCAACTCTGCATAAGATACTGACAAGAACATTAGCTTCTCTTCAGTCCAATACCCTGTACTTGCTGGAAGCAGAAGCGAGTGCTATTTGCACTGTGTATGGCAATGGGAGCGCAATAGTGACTCTTCTTACCAGAAAACTACTCTTGCTCGTAGGACAAAATACTGCATGTGATTCATCTCCATTTAGGACTGGGAAACAAACGCTAGCTCGCCTTAAAAGAAACACACTCTGCTTTTGAGAAAAGAGCACTCATCTACACTACTGTGTTTCCTATAGTGCCAGAACAGTGAGCTTGCTCAGATCCAAAGAACTGTGCTTCCTACACACACGGGCCATATCTAGTTCAACTCTGCTTAAGAAACTGACAAGAACAGTAGCTCCTCTTCAGTCCAATACACTGTACTTGCTGGGAACAGACGAGAGTGCTATTTGCACTATGTATCTCAATGGGAGCGCAATAGTGACTCTTCTTACCAGAAAACAACTCTTGCTCGTAGGATCAGAAACTGCATGTGATTCAACTCCATTTAGGACTGGGAAACAAACGCTAGTTCTTCTTACAAGAAACACACTCTGCTTTTGAGAAAAGAGCACTCTTCTACTCAGTGTTTTCTATAGGGCCAGAACAGTGAGCTGGCTCACAACGAAAGAACTGTGCTTCCTACACACACGGCCATATCTAGTTCAATTCTGCTTAGGAAACTGACAAGAACAGTAGATCCTCTTCAGTCCAATACACTGTACATGCTGGGAACAGACGCCAGTGCTATTTGCCCTGTGTGTGACAATGGGAGCACAATAGTTACTCTTATTACCAGAAAACAACTCTTGCTCATAGGACCATAAACTGCATGGGATTCAACTCCATTTAGGACTGGGAAACAAACGGTAGCTTGCCTTACAAGAAACACACTCTGCTTTTGAGAAAAGAGCACTCTTCTAGTCTACTGTGTTTCCTATAGGGCCAGAACAGTGAGCTTGCTCAGAACAAAAGAAATGTGCTTCCTACACACACGGGCCATATCTAGTTCAACTCTGCTTAGGAAACTGACAAGAACAGTAGCTCCTCTTCAGTCCAATACAGTGTACTTGCTGGGAACAGACGCGAGTGCTATTTGCACTGTGTATGGCAATTGGAGCGCAACAGTGACTTTCCGTACCAGAAAACAACTCTTGCTACTAGGACCATTAACTGCATGTGATTCAACTCCATTTAGGATTGGGAAACAAATGCTAGCTCGCCTTACTATAAACACACTCTGCTTTTGAGAAAAGAACACTCTTCTACTCTACTGTGTTTCCTACAGGGCCAGAACAGTGAGCTTGCTCAGAATAAAAGAACTGTGCTTCCTACACACACGGGCTATAACTAGTTCAACTCTGCTCAGGAAACTGACAAGAACAGTAGCTCCTCTTCAGTCCAATTCACTGTACTTGCTGGGAACCGACGTGAGTGCTATTTTCACTGTGTATGGCAATGGGAGCGCAATAGTGACTCTTCTTACCAGAAAACAACTCTTGCTCGTAGGACCAAAAACTGCATGTGATTCACCTCCATTTAGGACTGGGAAACAAACGCTAGCTCAAGTTACAAGAAACACACTCTGCTTTTGAGAAAAGAGCACTCTTCTACTCTGCTGTGTTTCCTATAGGGCCAGAACAGTGAGCTTGCTCAGAAAAAAAGAACTGTGCTTCCTACACACACGGGCCATATCTAGTTCAACTCTGCTTTGGAAACTGACAAGAACAGTAGCTCCTCTTCAGTCCAATACACTGTACTTTTTGGGAACAGAGGCGAGTGCTATTTGTACTTTGTATCACAATGGGAGCGCAATAGTGACTCTTCTTACCAGAGAAAAACTCTTGCTCCTAGGACCAGAAACTGCATGTGATTCAACTCCATTTAGGACTGGGAAACAAATGCTAACTTGCCTTACAAGAAACACACTCTGCTTTTGAGAAAAGGGCACTCTTCTATACTACTGTGTTTCCTATGGGGTCTGAACTGTGAGCTTGCTCAGAACAAAAGAACTGTGCTTCCTACACACACGGGCTATATCTAGATCAACTCTGCTTAGGAAACTGACAAGAACAGTAGCTCCTCTTCAGTCCTATACACTGTACTTGCTGAGAATAGACGCAAGTACTATTTGCACAGTGTATGGCAATGGGAGCGCAATAATGACTTTCCTTACCAGAAAACAACTCTTGCTCATAGGACCAAAAACTGCATGTGATTCAACTCCATTTATGATGGGAAACAAACACTAGCTAGCCTTACAAGAAACACACTCTGCTTTTGAGAAAAGAGCAGTCTTCTACTCTACTGTGTTTTCTACAGGGCCAGAACAGTGAGCTGGCTCACAACAAAAGAACTGTGCTTCCTACTCACACGGCCATATCTAGTTCAATTCTGCTTAGGAAACTGACAAGAACAGTAGCTCCTCTTCAGTACAATACACTGTACTTGCTGGAAGCAGAAGCGAGTGCTCTTTGCACTGTGTATTGCAGTGGGAGCACAATAGTGACTCTTCCTACCAGAAAACAACTCTTGCTCGTAGGACCAGATCCTGCATGTGATTCAAATCCATTTAGGACTGGGAAACAAACGCTTGCTCGTCTTACAAGAAACACACTCTGCTTTTGAGAAAAGAGCACTCTTCTAGTCTACTGTGTTTCCTATAGGGCCAGAACAGTGAGCTTGCTCAGAACAAAAGAAATGTGCTTCCTACACACACGGGCCATATCTAGTTCAACTCTGCTTAGGAAACTGACAAGAACAGTAGCTCCTCTTCAGTCCAATACACTGTACTTGCTGGGAACAGAGGCGAGTGCTTTTGCACTGTGTATGGCAATGGGAGCGCAAGAGTGACTCTTCTTACCAGAAAACAACTCTTGCTCGTACGACCAGAAACTGCATGTAACTCAACTCCATTTAGGACTGGGAAACAAACACTAGATTACCTTACAAGAAACACACTCTGCTTTTGAGAAAAGAGCACTCTTCTACTCTACTGTGTTTCCTATGGGGTCCGAACAGTGAGCTTGCTCAGAACAAAAGAACTGTGCCTCCTACACAACGGGCCATATCTAGTTCAACTCTGCTTAGAAAACTGACAAGAACAGTAGCTCCTTTTCAGTCCAATACACTGTACTTGCTGGGAACAGACATGAGTGCTATTTGCACTGTGTATGGCAATGGGAGCGCAATAGTGACTCTTCTTACCAGAAAAAAAACTCTTGCTCATAGGACCAGAAACTGCATGGGATTCAAGTCCATTTCTGACTGAGAAACAAACACTAGCTCGCCTTAAAAGAAAAACACTCTGCTTTTGAGAAAAGGGCACTCTTCTACTCTACTGTGTTTCCTATGTGGTCCAAACAGTGTGCTTGCTCTGAACAAAAGAATGGAGCTTCCTACACACACGTGCCATATCTAGTTCAACTCTGCTTAGGAAACTGACAAGAACAGTAGCTCCTCTTCAGTCCAATACACTGTACTTGCTGGGAACAGACGTGAGTGCTATTTGCACTGTGTATGGCAAGGCGAGCACAATAGTGACTCTTATTACCTGAAAATAACTCTTGCTCGTAGGACCAGAAACTGCATGGGATTCAACTCCATTTCTGACTGGGAAACAAACACTAGCTCGCCTTACCAGAAACACACTCTGCTTTTGAGAAAAGAGCACTCTTCTACACTAC
The DNA here is from genome assembly GCF_949786415.1 of Peromyscus eremicus. NCBI lineage: Eukaryota > Metazoa > Chordata > Mammalia > Rodentia > Cricetidae > Peromyscus > Peromyscus eremicus. The sequence continues at coordinate 39,144 of NW_026736528.1, forward strand.
AGGGTTTCCTATGGGGTCCGAACAGTGAGCTTGCTCAGAACAAAAGAACTGTGCTTCCTACACACACGGGCCATATCTAGTTCAACTCTGCATAAGATACTGACAAGAACATTAGCTTCTCTTCAGTCCAATACCCTGTACTTGCTGGGAACAGACGAGAGTGCTATTTGCACTATGTATCTCAATGGGAGCGCAATAGTGACTCTTCATACCAGAAAACAACTCTTGCTCGTAGGATCAGAAACTGCATGTGATTCAACTCCATTTAGGACTGGGAAACAAACGCTAGTTCTTCTTACAAGAAACACACTCTGCTTTTGAGAAAAGAGCACTCTTCTACTCAGTGTTTTCTATAGGGCCAGAACAGTGAGCTGGCTCACAACGAAAGAACTGTGCTTCCTACACACACGGCCATATCTAGTTCAATTCTGCTTAGGAAACTGACAAGAACAGTAGATCCTCTTCAGTCCAATACACTGTACATGCTGGGAACAGACGCCAGTGCTATTTGCCCTGTGTGTGACAATGGGAGCACAATAGTTACTCTTATTACCAGAAAACAACTCTTGCTCATAGGACCATAAACTGCATGGGATTCAACTCCATTTAGGACTGGGAAACAAACGGTAGCTTGCCTTACAAGAAACACACTCTGCTTTTGAGAAAAGAGCACTCTTCTCCTCCACTGTGTTTCCTATAGGGCCAGAACAGGGAGCTTGCTCAGAGCAAAAGAACTGTGCTTCCTACACACACAGGCCATATCTATTTCAACTCTGCTTAGGAAACTGAAAGAACAGTAGCTCCTCTTTATTCCAATACACTGTAATTGCTGGGAACAGACATGAGTGCTATTTGCAGTGTGTATTGCAATGGGAGCACAATAGTGACTCTTCTTACAAGAAAACAACTCTTGCTTGTACGACCAGAAACTACATGTGACGCAACTCCATTTAGGACTGGGAAAGAAACACTAGCTGAACTTACAAGAAACACACTCTGCTTTTGAGAAAAGAGCACTCTTCTACTCTACTGTGTTTCCTATAGGGCCAGAACAGTGAGCTTGCTCAGAACAAAAGAAATGTGCTTCCTACACACACGGGCCATATCTAGTTCAACTCTGCTTAGGAAACTGACAAGAACAGTAGCTCCTCTTCAGTCCAATACAGTGTACTTGCTGGGAACAGACGCGAGTGCTATTTGCACTGTGTATGGCAATTGGAGCGCAACAGTGACTTTCCGTACCAGAAAACAACTCTTGCTACTAGGACCATTAACTGCATGTGATTCAACTCCATTTAGGATTGGGAAACAAATGCTAGCTCGCCTTACTATAAACACACTCTGCTTTTGAGAAAAGAACACTCTTCTACTCTACTGTGTTTCCTACAGGGCCAGAACAGTGAGCTTGCTCAGAATAAAATAACTGTGCTTCCTACACACACGGGCTATAACTAGTTCAACTCTGCTCAGGGAACTGACAAGAACAGTAGCTCCTCTTCAGTCCAATTCACTGTACTTGCTGGGAACCGACGTGAGTGCTATTTTCACTGTGTATGGCAATGGGAGCGCAATAGTGACTCTTCTTACCAGAAAACAACTCTTGCTCGTAGGACCAAAAACTGCATGTGATTCACCTCCATTTAGGACTGGGAAACAAACGCTAGCTCAAGTTACAAGAAACACACTCTGCTTTTGAGAAAAGAGCACTCTTCTACTCTGCTGTGTTTCCTATAGGGCCAGAACAGTGAGCTTGCTCAGAAAAAAAGAACTGTGCTTCCTACACACACGGGCCATATCTAGTTCAACTCTGCTTTGGAAACTGACAAGAACAGTAGCTCCTCTTCAGTCCAATACACTGTACTTTTTGGGAACAGAGGCGAGTGCTATTTGTACTTTGTATCACAATGGGAGCGCAATAGTGACTCTTCTTACCAGAGAAAAACTCTTGCTCCTAGGACCAGAAACTGCATGTGATTCAACTCCATTTAGGACTGGGAAACAAATGCTAACTTGCCTTACAAGAAACACACTCTGCTTTTGAGAAAAGGGCACTCTTCTATACTACTGTGTTTCCTATGGGGTCTGAACTGTGAGCTTGCTCAGAACAAAAGAACTGTGCTTCCTACACACACGGGCTATATCTAGATCAACTCTGCTTAGGAAACTGACAAGAACAGTAGCTCCTCTTCAGTCCTATACACTGTACTTGCTGAGAATAGACGCAAGTACTATTTGCACAGTGTATGGCAATGGGAGCGCAATAATGACTTTCCTTACCAGAAAACAACTCTTGCTCATAGGACCAAAAACTGCATGTGATTCAACTCCATTTATGATGGGAAACAAACACTAGCTAGCCTTACAAGAAACACACTCTGCTTTTGAGAAAAGAGCAGTCTTCTACTCTACTGTGTTTTCTACAGGGCCAGAACAGTGAGCTGGCTCACAACAAAAGAACTGTGCTTCCTACTCACACGGCCATATCTAGTTCAATTCTGCTTAGGAAACTGACAAGAACAGTAGCTCCTCTTCAGTACAATACACTGTACTTGCTGGAAGCAGAAGCGAGTGCTCTTTGCACTGTGTATTGCAGTGGGAGCACAATAGTGACTCTTCCTACCAGAAAACAACTCTTGCTCGTAGGACCAGATCCTGCATGTGATTCAAATCCATTTAGGACTGGGAAACAAACGCTTGCTCGTCTTACAAGAAACACACTCTGCTTTTGAGAAAAGAGCACTCTTCTAGTCTACTGTGTTTCCTATAGGGCCAGAACAGTGAGCTTGCTCAGAACAAAAGAAATGTGCTTCCTACACACACGGGCCATATCTAGTTCAACTCTGCTTAGGAAACTGACAAGAACAGTAGCTCCTCTTCAGTCCAATACACTGTACTTGCTGGGAACAGAGGCGAGTGCTTTTGCACTGTGTATGGCAATGGGAGCGCAAGAGTGACTCTTCTTACCAGAAAACAACTCTTGCTCGTACGACCAGAAACTGCATGTAACTCAACTCCATTTAGGACTGGGAAACAAACACTAGATTACCTTACAAGAAACACACTCTGCTTTTGAGAAAAGAGCACTCTTCTACTCTACTGTGTTTCCTATGGGGTCCGAACAGTGAGCTTGCTCAGAACAAAAGAACTGTGCCTCCTACACAACGGGCCATATCTAGTTCAACTCTGCTTAGAAAACTGACAAGAACAGTAGCTCCTTTTCAGTCCAATACACTGTACTTGCTGGGAACAGACATGAGTGCTATTTGCACTGTGTATGGCAATGGGAGCGCAATAGTGACTCTTCTTACCAGAAAAAAAACTCTTGCTCATAGGACCAGAAACTGCATGGGATTCAAGTCCATTTCTGACTGAGAAACAAACACTAGCTCGCCTTAAAAGAAAAACACTCTGCTTTTGAGAAAAGGGCACTCTTCTACTCTACTGTGTTTCCTATGTGGTCCAAACAGTGTGCTTGCTCTGAACAAAAGAATGGAGCTTCCTACACACACGTGCCATATCTAGTTCAACTCTGCTTAGGAAACTGACAAGAACAGTAGCTCCTCTTCAGTCCAATACACTGTACTTGCTGGGAACAGACGTGAGTGCTATTTGCACTGTGTATGGCAAGGCGAGCACAATAGTGACTCTTATTACCTGAAAATAACTCTTGCTCGTAGGACCAGAAACTGCATGGGATTCAACTCCATTTCTGACTGGGAAACAAACACTAGCTCGCCTTACCAGAAACACACTCTGCTTTTGAGAAAAGAGCACTCTTCTACACTACAGGGTTTCCTATGGGGTCCGAACAGTGAGCTTGCTCAGAACAAAAGAACTGTGCTTCCTACACACACGGGCCATATCTAGTTCAACTCTGCATAAGATACTGACAAGAACATTAGCTTCTCTTCAGTCCAATACCCTGTACTTGCTGGGAACAGACGAGAGTGCTATTTGCACTATGTATCTCAATGGGAGCGCAATAGTGACTCTTCATACCAGAAAACAACTCTTGCTCGTAGGATCAGAAACTGCATGTGATTCAACTCCATTTAGGACTGGGAAACAAACGCTAGTTCTTCTTACAAGAAACACACTCTGCTTTTGAGAAAAGAGCACTCTTCTACTCAGTGTTTTCTATAGGGCCAGAACAGTGAGCTGGCTCACAACGAAAGAACTGTGCTTCCTACACACACGGCCATATCTAGTTCAATTCTGCTTAGGAAACTGACAAGAACAGTAGATCCTCTTCAGTCCAATACACTGTACATGCTGGGAACAGACGCCAGTGCTATTTGCCCTGTGTGTGACAATGGGAGCACAATAGTTACTCTTATTACCAGAAAACAACTCTTGCTCATAGGACCATAAACTGCATGGGATTCAACTCCATTTAGGACTGGGAAACAAACGGTAGCTTGCCTTACAAGAAACACACTCTGCTTTTGAGAAAAGAGCACTCTTCTCCTCCACTGTGTTTCCTATAGGGCCAGAACAGGGAGCTTGCTCAGAGCAAAAGAACTGTGCTTCCTACACACACAGGCCATATCTATTTCAACTCTGCTTAGGAAACTGAAAGAACAGTAGCTCCTCTTTATTCCAATACACTGTAATTGCTGGGAACAGACATGAGTGCTATTTGCAGTGTGTATTGCAATGGGAGCACAATAGTGACTCTTCTTACAAGAAAACAACTCTTGCTTGTACGACCAGAAACTACATGTGACGCAACTCCATTTAGGACTGGGAAAGAAACACTAGCTGAACTTACAAGAAACACACTCTGCTTTTGAGAAAAGAGCACTCTTCTACTCTACTGTGTTTCCTATAGGGCCAGAACAGTGAGCTTGCTCAGAACAAAAGAAATGTGCTTCCTACACACACGGGCCATATCTAGTTCAACTCTGCTTAGGAAACTGACAAGAACAGTAGCTCCTCTTCAGTCCAATACAGTGTACTTGCTGGGAACAGACGCGAGTGCTATTTGCACTGTGTATGGCAATTGGAGCGCAACAGTGACTTTCCGTACCAGAAAACAACTCTTGCTACTAGGACCATTAACTGCATGTGATTCAACTCCATTTAGGATTGGGAAACAAATGCTAGCTCGCCTTACTATAAACACACTCTGCTTTTGAGAAAAGAACACTCTTCTACTCTACTGTGTTTCCTACAGGGCCAGAACAGTGAGCTTGCTCAGAATAAAATAACTGTGCTTCCTACACACACGGGCTATAACTAGTTCAACTCTGCTTAGGGAACTGACAAGAACAGTAGCTCCTCTTCAGTCCAATTCACTGTACTTGCTGGGAACCGACGTGAGTGCTATTTTCACTGTGTATGGCAATGGGAGCGCAATAGTGACTCTTCTTACCAGAAAACAACTCTTGCTCGTAGGACCAAAAACTGCATGTGATTCACCTCCATTTAGGACTGGGAAACAAACGCTAGCTCAAGTTACAAGAAACACACTCTGCTTTTGAGAAAAGAGCACTCTTCTACTCTGCTGTGTTTCCTATAGGGCCAGAACAGTGAGCTTGCTCAGAAAAAAAGAACTGTGCTTCCTACACACACGGGCCATATCTAGTTCAACTCTGCTTTGGAAACTGACAAGAACAGTAGCTCCTCTTCAGTCCAATACACTGTACTTTTTGGGAACAGAGGCGAGTGCTATTTGTACTTTGTATCACAATGGGAGCGCAATAGTGACTCTTCTTACCAGAGAAAAACTCTTGCTCCTAGGACCAGAAACTGCATGTGATTCAACTCCATTTAGGACTGGGAAACAAATGCTAACTTGCCTTACAAGAAACACACTCTGCTTTTGAGAAAAGGGCACTCTTCTATACTACTGTGTTTCCTATGGGGTCTGAACTGTGAGCTTGCTCAGAACAAAAGAACTGTGCTTCCTACACACACGGGCTATATCTAGATCAACTCTGCTTAGGAAACTGACAAGAACAGTAGCTCCTCTTCAGTCCTATACACTGTACTTGCTGAGAATAGACGCAAGTACTATTTGCACAGTGTATGGCAATGGGAGCGCAATAATGACTTTCCTTACCAGAAAACAACTCTTGCTCATAGGACCAAAAACTGCATGTGATTCAACTCCATTTATGATGGGAAACAAACACTAGCTAGCCTTACAAGAAACACACTCTGCTTTTGAGAAAAGAGCAGTCTTCTACTCTACTGTGTTTTCTACAGGGCCAGAACAGTGAGCTGGCTCACAACAAAAGAACTGTGCTTCCTACTCACACGGCCATATCTAGTTCAATTCTGCTTAGGAAACTGACAAGAACAGTAGCTCCTCTTCAGTACAATACACTGTACTTGCTGGAAGCAGAAGCGAGTGCTCTTTGCACTGTGTATTGCAGTGGGAGCACAATAGTGACTCTTCCTACCAGAAAACAACTCTTGCTCGTAGGACCAGATCCTGCATGTGATTCAAATCCATTTAGGACTGGGAAACAAACGCTTGCTCGTCTTACAAGAAACACACTCTGCTTTTGAGAAAAGAGCACTCTTCTAGTCTACTGTGTTTCCTATAGGGCCAGAACAGTGAGCTTGCTCAGAACAAAAGAAATGTGCTTCCTACACACACGGGCCATATCTAGTTCAACTCTGCTTAGGAAACTGACAAGAACAGTAGCTCCTCTTCAGTCCAATACACTGTACTTGCTGGGAACAAAGGCGAGTGCTTTTGCACTGTGTATGGCAATGGGAGCGCAAGAGTGACTCTTCTTACCAGAAAACAACTCTTGCTCGTACGACCAGAAACTGCATGTAACTCAACTCCATTTAGGACTGGGAAACAAACACTAGATTACCTTACAAGAAACACACTCTGCTTTTGAGAAAAGAGCACTCTTCTACTCTACTGTGTTTCCTATGGGGTCCGAACAGTGAGCTTGCTCAGAACAAAAGAACTGTGCCTCCTACACAACGGGCCATATCTAGTTCAACTCTGCTTAGAAAACTGACAAGAACAGTAGCTCCTTTTCAGTCCAATACACTGTACTTGCTGGGAACAGACATGAGTGCTATTTGCACTGTGTATGGCAATGGGAGCGCAATAGTGACTCTTCTTACCAGAAAAAAACTCTTGCTCATAGGACCAGAAACTGCATGGGATTCAAGTCCATTTCTGACTGAGAAACAAACACTAGCTCGCCTTAAAAGAAAAACACTCTGCTTTTGAGAAAAGGGCACTCTTCTACTCTACTGTGTTTCCTATGTGGTCCAAACAGTGTGCTTGCTCTGAACAAAAGAATGGAGCTTCCTACACACACGTGCCATATCTAGTTCAACTCTGCTTAGGAAACTGACAAGAACAGTAGCTCCTCTTCAGTCCAATACACTGTACTTGCTGGGAACAGACGTGAGTGCTATTTGCACTGTGTATGGCAAGGCGAGCACAATAGTGACTCTTATTACCTGAAAATAACTCTTGCTCGTAGGACCAGAAACTGCATGGGATTCAACTCCATTTCTGACTGGGAAACAAACACTAGCTCGCCTTACCAGAAACACACTCTGCTTTTGAGAAAAGAGCACTCTTCTACACTACAGGGTTTCCTATGGGGTCCGAACAGTGAGCTTGCTCAGAACAAAAGAACTGTGCTTCCTACACACACGGGCCATATCTAGTTCAACTCTGCATAAGATACTGACAAGAACATTAGCTTCTCTTCAGTCCAATACCCTGTACTTGCTGGAAGCAGAAGCGAGTGCTATTTGCACTGTGTATGGCAATGGGAGCGCAATAGTGACTCTTCTTACCAGAAAACTACTCTTGCTCGTAGGACAAAATACTGCATGTGATTCATCTCCATTTAGGACTGGGAAACAAACGCTAGCTCGCCTTAAAAGAAACACACTCTGCTTTTGAGAAAAGAGCACTCATCTACACTACTGTGTTTCCTATAGTGCCAGAACAGTGAGCTTGCTCAGATCCAAAGAACTGTGCTTCCTACACACACGGGCCATATCTAGTTCAACTCTGCTTAAGAAACTGACAAGAACAGTAGCTCCTCTTCAGTCCAATACACTGTACTTGCTGGGAACAGACGAGAGTGCTATTTGCACTATGTATCTCAATGGGAGCGCAATAGTGACTCTTCTTACCAGAAAACAACTCTTGCTCGTAGGATCAGAAACTGCATGTGATTCAACTCCATTTAGGACTGGGAAACAAACGCTAGTTCTTCTTACAAGAAACACACTCTGCTTTTGAGAAAAGAGCACTCTTCTACTCAGTGTTTTCTATAGGGCCAGAACAGTGAGCTGGCTCACAACGAAAGAACTGTGCTTCCTACACACACGGCCATATCTAGTTCAATTCTGCTTAGGAAACTGACAAGAACAGTAGATCCTCTTCAGTCCAATACACTGTACATGCTGGGAACAGACGCCAGTGCTATTTGCCCTGTGTGTGACAATGGGAGCACAATAGTTACTCTTATTACCAGAAAACAACTCTTGCTCATAGGACCATAAACTGCATGGGATTCAACTCCATTTAGGACTGGGAAACAAACGGTAGCTTGCCTTACAAGAAACACACTCTGCTTTTGAGAAAAGAGCACTCTTCTAGTCTACTGTGTTTCCTATAGGGCCAGAACAGTGAGCTTGCTCAGAACAAAAGAAATGTGCTTCCTACACACACGGGCCATATCTAGTTCAACTCTGCTTAGGAAACTGACAAGAACAGTAGCTCCTCTTCAGTCCAATACAGTGTACTTGCTGGGAACAGACGCGAGTGCTATTTGCACTGTGTATGGCAATTGGAGCGCAACAGTGACTTTCCGTACCAGAAAACAACTCTTGCTACTAGGACCATTAACTGCATGTGATTCAACTCCATTTAGGATTGGGAAACAAATGCTAGCTCGCCTTACTATAAACACACTCTGCTTTTGAGAAAAGAACACTCTTCTACTCTACTGTGTTTCCTACAGGGCCAGAACAGTGAGCTTGCTCAGAATAAAAGAACTGTGCTTCCTACACACACGGGCTATAACTAGTTCAACTCTGCTCAGGAAACTGACAAGAACAGTAGCTCCTCTTCAGTCCAATTCACTGTACTTGCTGGGAACCGACGTGAGTGCTATTTTCACTGTGTATGGCAATGGGAGCGCAATAGTGACTCTTCTTACCAGAAAACAACTCTTGCTCGTAGGACCAAAAACTGCATGTGATTCACCTCCATTTAGGACTGGGAAACAAACGCTAGCTCAAGTTACAAGAAACACACTCTGCTTTTGAGAAAAGAGCACTCTTCTACTCTGCTGTGTTTCCTATAGGGCCAGAACAGTGAGCTTGCTCAGAAAAAAAGAACTGTGCTTCCTACACACACGGGCCATATCTAGTTCAACTCTGCTTTGGAAACTGACAAGAACAGTAGCTCCTCTTCAGTCCAATACACTGTACTTTTTGGGAACAGAGGCGAGTGCTATTTGTACTTTGTATCACAATGGGAGCGCAATAGTGACTCTTCTTACCAGAGAAAAACTCTTGCTCCTAGGACCAGAAACTGCATGTGATTCAACTCCATTTAGGACTGGGAAACAAATGCTAACTTGCCTTACAAGAAACACACTCTGCTTTTGAGAAAAGGGCACTCTTCTATACTACTGTGTTTCCTATGGGGTCTGAACTGTGAGCTTGCTCAGAACAAAAGAACTGTGCTTCCTACACACACGGGCTATATCTAGATCAACTCTGCTTAGGAAACTGACAAGAACAGTAGCTCCTCTTCAGTCCTATACACTGTACTTGCTGAGAATAGACGCAAGTACTATTTGCACAGTGTATGGCAATGGGAGCGCAATAATGACTTTCCTTACCAGAAAACAACTCTTGCTCATAGGACCAAAAACTGCATGTGATTCAACTCCATTTATGATGGGAAACAAACACTAGCTAGCCTTACAAGAAACACACTCTGCTTTTGAGAAAAGAGCAGTCTTCTACTCTACTGTGTTTTCTACAGGGCCAGAACAGTGAGCTGGCTCACAACAAAAGAACTGTGCTTCCTACTCACACGGCCATATCTAGTTCAATTCTGCTTAGGAAACTGACAAGAACAGTAGCTCCTCTTCAGTACAATACACTGTACTTGCTGGAAGCAGAAGCGAGTGCTCTTTGCACTGTGTATTGCAGTGGGAGCACAATAGTGACTCTTCCTACCAGAAAACAACTCTTGCTCGTAGGACCAGATCCTGCATGTGATTCAAATCCATTTAGGACTGGGAAACAAACGCTTGCTCGTCTTACAAGAAACACACTCTGCTTTTGAGAAAAGAGCACTCTTCTAGTCTACTGTGTTTCCTATAGGGCCAGAACAGTGAGCTTGCTCAGAACAAAAGAAATGTGCTTCCTACACACACGGGCCATATCTAGTTCAACTCTGCTTAGGAAACTGACAAGAACAGTAGCTCCTCTTCAGTCCAATACACTGTACTTGCTGGGAACAGAGGCGAGTGCTTTTGCACTGTGTATGGCAATGGGAGCGCAAGAGTGACTCTTCTTACCAGAAAACAACTCTTGCTCGTACGACCAGAAACTGCATGTAACTCAACTCCATTTAGGACTGGGAAACAAACACTAGATTACCTTACAAGAAACACACTCTGCTTTTGAGAAAAGAGCACTCTTCTACTCTACTGTGTTTCCTATGGGGTCCGAACAGTGAGCTTGCTCAGAACAAAAGAACTGTGCCTCCTACACAACGGGCCATATCTAGTTCAACTCTGCTTAGAAAACTGACAAGAACAGTAGCTCCTTTTCAGTCCAATACACTGTACTTGCTGGGAACAGACATGAGTGCTATTTGCACTGTGTATGGCAATGGGAGCACAAGAGTGACTCTTCTTACCAGAAAACAACTCTTGCTCTTACGACCAGAAACTGCATGTAACTCAACTCCATTTTGGACTGGGAAACAATCACTAGATTACCTTACAAGAAACACACTCTGCTTTTGAGAAAAGAGCACTCTTCTAATCTACTGTGTTTCCTATAGGGCCAGAACAGTGAGCTTGCTCAGAAAAAAGAACAGTGCTTCCTACACACACGGGCCATATCTAGTTCAACTCTGCTTAGGAAACTGACAAGAACAGGAGCTCCTCTTCAGTCCAATACACTGTACTTGCTGAGAACAGAGGCGAGTGCTTTTGCACTGTGTATGGCAATGGGAGCGCAATAGTGACTCTTCTTACCAGAAAAAAACTCTTGCTCATAGGACCAGAAACTGCATGGGATTCAAGTCCATTTCTGACTGAGAAACAAACACTAGCTCGCCTTAAAAGAAAAACACTCTGCTTATGAGAAAAGGGCACTCTTCTACTCTACTGTGTTTCCTATGTGGTCCAAACAGTGTGCTTGCTCTGAACAAAAGAATGGAGCTTCCTACACACACGGGCCATATCTAGTTCAACTCTGCTTAGGAAACTGACAAGAACAGTAGCTCCTCTTCAGTCCAATACACTGTACTTGCTGGGAACAGACGTGAGTGCTATTTGCACTGTGTATGGCAAGGCGAGCACAATAGTGACTCTTATTACCTGAAAATAACTCTTGCTCGTAGGACCAGAAACTGCATGGGATTCAACTCCATTTCTGACTGGGAAACAAACACTAGCTCGCCTTACCAGAAACACACTCTGCTTTTGAGAAAAGAGCACTCTTCTACACTACAGGGTTTCCTATGGGGTCCGAACAGTGAGCTTGCTCAGAACAAAAGAACTGTGCTTCCTACACACACGGGCCATATCTAGTTCAACTCTGCATAAGATACTGACAAGAACATTAGCTTCTCTTCAGTCCAATACCCTGTACTTGCTGGAAGCAGAAGCGAGTGCTATTTGCACTGTGTATGGCAATGGGAGCGCAATAGTGACTCTTCTTACCAGAAAACTACTCTTGCTCGTAGGACAAAATACTGCATGTGATTCATCTCCATTTAGGACTGGGAAACAAACGCTAGCTCGCCTTAAAAGAAACACACTCTGCTTTTGAGAAAAGAGCACTCATCTACACTACTGTGTTTCCTATAGTGCCAGAACAGTGAGCTTGCTCAGATCCAAAGAACTGTGCTTCCTACACACACGGGCCATATCTAGTTCAACTCTGCTTAAGAAACTGACAAGAACAGTAGCTCCTCTTCAGTCCAATACACTGTACTTGCTGGGAACAGACGAGAGTGCTATTTGCACTATGTATCTCAATGGGAGCGCAATAGTGACTCTTCTTACCAGAAAACAACTCTTGCTCGTAGGATCAGAAACTGCATGTGATTCAACTCCATTTAGGACTGGGAAACAAACGCTAGTTCTTCTTACAAGAAACACACTCTGCTTTTGAGAAAAGAGCACTCTTCTACTCAGTGTTTTCTATAGGGCCAGAACAGTGAGCTGGCTCACAACGAAAGAACTGTGCTTCCTACACACACGGCCATATCTAGTTCAATTCTGCTTAGGAAACTGACAAGAACAGTAGATCCTCTTCAGTCCAATACACTGTACATGCTGGGAACAGACGCCAGTGCTATTTGCCCTGTGTGTGACAATGGGAGCACAATAGTTACTCTTATTACCAGAAAACAACTCTTGCTCATAGGACCATAAACTGCATGGGATTCAACTCCATTTAGGACTGGGAAACAAACGGTAGCTTGCCTTACAAGAAACACACTCTGCTTTTGAGAAAAGAGCACTCTTCTACTCTACTGTGTTTCCTATAGGGCCAGAACAGTGAGCTTGCTCAGAACAAAAGAAATGTGCTTCCTACACACACGGGCCATATCTAGTTCAACTCTGCTTAGGAAACTGACAAGAACAGTAGCTCCTCTTCAGTCCAATACAGTGTACTTGCTGGGAACAGACGCGAGTGCTATTTGCACTGTGTATGGCAATTGGAGCGCAACAGTGACTTTCCGTACCAGAAAACAACTCTTGCTACTAGGACCATTAACTGCATGTGATTCAACTCCATTTAGGATTGGGAAACAAATGCTAGCTCGCCTTACTATAAACACACTCTGCTTTTGAGAAAAGAACACTCTTCTACTCTACTGTGTTTCCTACAGGGCCAGAACAGTGAGCTTGCTCAGAATAAAAGAACTGTGCTTCCTACACACACGGGCTATAACTAGTTCAACTCTGCTTAGGAAACTGACAAGAACAGTAGCTCCTCTTCAGTCCAATTCACTGTACTTGCTGGGAACCGACGTGAGTGCTATTTTCACTGTGTATGGCAATGGGAGCGCAATAGTGACTCTTCTTACCAGAAAACAACTCTTGCTCGTAGGACCAAAAACTGCATGTGATTCACCTCCATTTAGGACTGGGAAACAAACGCTAGCTCAAGTTACAAGAAACACACTCTGCTTTTGAGAAAAGAGCACTCTTCTACTCTGCTGTGTTTCCTATAGGGCCAGAACAGTGAGCTTGCTCAGAAAAAAAGAACTGTGCTTCCTACACACACGGGCCATATCTAGTTCAACTCTGCTTTGGAAACTGACAAGAACAGTAGCTCCTCTTCAGTCCAATACACTGTACTTTTTGGGAACAGAGGCGAGTGCTATTTGTACTTTGTATCACAATGGGAGCGCAATAGTGACTCTTCTTACCAGAGAAAAACTCTTGCTCCTAGGACCAGAAACTGCATGTGATTCAACTCCATTTAGGACTGGGAAACAAATGCTAACTTGCCTTACAAGAAACACACTCTGCTTTTGAGAAAAGGGCACTCTTCTATACTACTGTGTTTCCTATGGGGTCTGAACTGTGAGCTTGCTCAGAACAAAAGAACTGTGCTTCCTACACACACGGGCTATATCTAGATCAACTCTGCTTAGGAAACTGACAAGAACAGTAGCTCCTCTTCAGTCCTATACACTGTACTTGCTGAGAATAGACGCAAGTACTATTTGCACAGTGTATGGCAATGGGAGCGCAATAATGACTTTCCTTACCAGAAAACAACTCTTGCTCATAGGACCAAAAACTGCATGTGATTCAACTCCATTTATGATGGGAAACAAACACTAGCTAGCCTTACAAGAAACACACTCTGCTTTTGAGAAAAGAGCAGTCTTCTACTCTACTGTGTTTTCTACAGGGCCAGAACAGTGAGCTGGCTCACAACAAAAGAACTGTGCTTCCTACTCACACGGCCATATCTAGTTCAATTCTGCTTAGGAAACTGACAAGAACAGTAGCTCCTCTTCAGTACAATACACTGTACTTGCTGGAAGCAGAAGCGAGTGCTCTTTGCACTGTGTATTGCAGTGGGAGCACAATAGTGACTCTTCCTACCAGAAAACAACTCTTGCTCGTAGGACCAGATCCTGCATGTGATTCAAATCCATTTAGGACTGGGAAACAAACGCTTGCTCGTCTTACAAGAAACACACTCTGCTTTTGAGAAAAGAGCACTCTTCTAGTCTACTGTGTTTCCTATAGGGCCAGAACAGTGAGCTTGCTCAGAACAAAAGAAATGTGCTTCCTACACACACGGGCCATATCTAGTTCAACTCTGCTTAGGAAACTGACAAGAACAGTAGCTCCTGTTCAGTCCAATACACTGTACTTGCTGGGAACAGAGGCGAGTGCTTTTGCACTGTGTATGGCAATGGGAGCGCAAGAGTGACTCTTCTTACCAGAAAACAACTCTTGCTCGTACGACCAGAAACTGCATGTAACTCAACTCCATTTAGGACTGGGAAACAAACACTAGATTACCTTACAAGAAACACACTCTGCTTTTGAGAAAAGAGCACTCTTCTACTCTACTGTGTTTCCTATGGGGTCCGAACAGTGAGCTTGCTCAGAACAAAAGAACTGTGCCTCCTACACAACGGGCCATATCTAGTTCAACTCTGCTTAGAAAACTGACAAGAACAGTAGCTCCTTTTCAGTCCAATACACTGTACTTGCTGGGAACAGACATGAGTGCTATTTGCACTGTGTATGGCAATGGGAGCGCAATAGTGACTCTTCTTACCAGAAAAAAACTCTTGCTCATAGGACCAGAAACTGCATGGGATTCAAGTCCATTTCTGACTGAGAAACAAACACTAGCTCGCCTTAAAAGAAAAACACTCTGCTTTTGAGAAAAGGGCACTCTTCTACTCTACTGTGTTTCCTATGTGGTCCAAACAGTGTGCTTGCTCTGAACAAAAGAATGGAGCTTCCTACACACACGTGCCATATCTAGTTCAACTCTGCTTAGGAAACTGACAAGAACAGTAGCTCCTCTTCAGTCCAATACACTGTACTTGCTGGGAACAGACGTGAGTGCTATTTGCACTGTGTATGGCAAGGCGAGCGCAATAGTGACTCTTCTTACCTGAAAATAACTCTTGCTCGTAGGACCAGAAACTGCATGGGATTCAACTCCATTTCTGACTGGGAAACAAACACTAGCTCGCCTTACCAGAAACACACTCTGCTTTTGAGAAAAGAGCACTCTTCTACACTACAGGGTTTCCTATGGGGTCCGAACAGTGAGCTTGCTCAGAACAAAAGAACTGTGCTTCCTACACACACGGGCCATATCTAGTTCAACTCTGCATAAGATACTGACAAGAACATTAGCTTCTCTTCAGTCCAATACCCTGTACTTGCTGGAAGCAGAAGCGAGTGCTATTTGCACTGTGTATGGCAATGGGAGCGCAATAGTGACTCTTCTTACCAGAAAACTACTCTTGCTCGTAGGACAAAATACTGCATGTGATTCATCTCCATTTAGGACTGGGAAACAAACGCTAGCTCGCCTTAAAAGAAACACACTCTGCTTTTGAGAAAAGAGCACTCATCTACACTACTGTGTTTCCTATAGTGCCAGAACAGTGAGCTTGCTCAGATCCAAAGAACTGTGCTTCCTACACACACGGGCCATATCTAGTTCAACTCTGCTTAAGAAACTGACAAGAACAGTAGCTCCTCTTCAGTCCAATACACTGTACTTGCTGGGAACAGACGAGAGTGCTATTTGCACTATGTATCTCAATGGGAGCGCAATAGTGACTCTTCTTACCAGAAAACAACTCTTGCTCGTAGGATCAGAAACTGCATGTGATTCAACTCCATTTAGGACTGGGAAACAAACGCTAGTTCTTCTTACAAGAAACACACTCTGCTTTTGAGAAAAGAGCACTCTTCTACTCAGTGTTTTCTATAGGGCCAGAACAGTGAGCTGGCTCACAACGAAAGAACTGTGCTTCCTACACACACGGCCATATCTAGTTCAATTCTGCTTAGGAAACTGACAAGAACAGTAGATCCTCTTCAGTCCAATACACTGTACATGCTGGGAACAGACGCCAGTGCTATTTGCCCTGTGTGTGACAATGGGAGCACAATAGTTACTCTTATTACCAGAAAACAACTCTTGCTCATAGGACCATAAACTGCATGGGATTCAACTCCATTTAGGACTGGGAAACAAACGGTAGCTTGCCTTACAAGAAACACACTCTGCTTTTGAGAAAAGAGCACTCTTCTACTCTACTGTGTTTCCTATAGGGCCAGAACAGTGAGCTTGCTCAGAACAAAAGAAATGTGCTTCCTACACACACGGGCCATATCTAGTTCAACTCTGCTTAGGAAACTGACAAGAACAGTAGCTCCTCTTCAGTCCAATACAGTGTACTTGCTGGGAACAGACGCGAGTGCTATTTGCACTGTGTATGGCAATTGGAGCGCAACAGTGACTTTCCGTACCAGAAAACAACTCTTGCTACTAGGACCATTAACTGCATGTGATTCAACTCCATTTAGGATTGGGAAACAAATGCTAGCTCGCCTTACTATAAACACACTCTGCTTTTGAGAAAAGAACACTCTTCTACTCTACTGTGTTTCCTACAGGGCCAGAACAGTGAGCTTGCTCAGAATAAAAGAACTGTGCTTCCTACACACACGGGCTATAACTAGTTCAACTCTGCTTAGGGAACTGACAAGAACAGTAGCTCCTCTTCAGTCCAATTCACTGTACTTGCTGGGAACCGACGTGAGTGCTATTTTCACTGTGTATGGCAATGGGAGCGCAATAGTGACTCTTCTTACCAGAAAACAACTCTTGCTCGTAGGACCAAAAACTGCATGTGATTCACCTCCATTTAGGACTGGGAAACAAACGCTAGCTCAAGTTACAAGAAACACACTCTGCTTTTGAGAAAAGAGCACTCTTCTACTCTGCTGTGTTTCCTATAGGGCCAGAACAGTGAGCTTGCTCAGAAAAAAAGAACTGTGCTTCCTACACACACGGGCCATATCTAGTTCAACTCTGCTTTGGAAACTGACAAGAACAGTAGCTCCTCTTCAGTCCAATACACTGTACTTTTTGGGAACAGAGGCGAGTGCTATTTGTACTTTGTATCACAATGGGAGCGCAATAGTGACTCTTCTTACCAGAGAAAAACTCTTGCTCCTAGGACCAGAAACTGCATGTGATTCAACTCCATTTAGGACTGGGAAACAAATGCTAACTTGCCTTACAAGAAACACACTCTGCTTTTGAGAAAAGGGCACTCTTCTATACTACTGTGTTTCCTATGGGGTCTGAACTGTGAGCTTGCTCAGAACAAAAGAACTGTGCTTCCTACACACACGGGCTATATCTAGATCAACTCTGCTTAGGAAACTGACAAGAACAGTAGCTCCTCTTCAGTCCTATACACTGTACTTGCTGAGAATAGACGCAAGTACTATTTGCACAGTGTATGGCAATGGGAGCGCAATAATGACTTTCCTTACCAGAAAACAACTCTTGCTCATAGGACCAAAAACTGCATGTGATTCAACTCCATTTATGATGGGAAACAAACACTAGCTAGCCTTACAAGAAACACACTCTGCTTTTGAGAAAAGAGCAGTCTTCTACTCTACTGTGTTTTCTACAGGGCCAGAACAGTGAGCTGGCTCACAACAAAAGAACTGTGCTTCCTACTCACACGGCCATATCTAGTTCAATTCTGCTTAGGAAACTGACAAGAACAGTAGCTCCTCTTCAGTACAATACACTGTACTTGCTGGAAGCAGAAGCGAGTGCTCTTTGCACTGTGTATTGCAGTGGGAGCACAATAGTGACTCCTCCTACCAGAAAACAACTCTTGCTCGTAGGACCAGATCCTGCATGTGATTCAAATCCATTTAGGACTGGGAAACAAACGCTTGCTCGTCTTACAAGAAACACACTCTGCTTTTGAGAAAAGAGCACTCTTCTAGTCTACTGTGTTTCCTATAGGGCCAGAACAGTGAGCTTGCTCAGAACAAAAGAAATGTGCTTCCTACACACACGGGCCATATCTAGTTCAACTCTGCTTAGGAAACTGACAAGAACAGTAGCTCCTCTTCAGTCCAATACACTGTACTTGCTGGGAACAGAGGCGAGTGCTTTTGCACTGTGTATGGCAATGGGAGCGCAAGAGTGACTCTTCTTACCAGAAAACAACTCTTGCTCGTACGACCAGAAACTGCATGTAACTCAACTCCATTTAGGACTGGGAAACAAACACTAGATTACCTTACAAGAAACACACTCTGCTTTTGAGAAAAGAGCACTCTTCTACTCTACTGTGTTTCCTATGGGGTCCGAACAGTGAGCTTGCTCAGAACAAAAGAACTGTGCTTCCTACACACACGGGCCATATCTAGTTCAACTCTGCATAAGATACTGACAAGAACATTAGCTTCTCTTCAGTCCAATACCCTGTACTTGCTGGAAGCAGAAGCGAGGGCTATTTGCACTGTGTATGGCAATGGGAGCGCAATAGTGACTCTTCTTACCAGAAAACTACTCTTGCTCGTAGGACAAAATACTGCATGTGATTCATCTCCATTTAGGACTGGGAAACAAACGCTAGCTCGCCTTAAAAGAAACACACTCTGCTTTTGAGAAAAGAGCACTCATCTACACTACTGTGTTTCCTATAGTGCCAGAACAGTGAGCTTGCTCAGATCCAAAGAACTGTGCTTCCTACACACACGGGCCATATCTAGTTCAACTCTGCTTAAGAAACTGACAAGAACAGTAGCTCCTCTTCAGTCCAATACACTGTACTTGCTGGGAACAGACGAGAGTGCTATTTGCACTATGTATCTCAATGGGAGCGCAATAGTGACTCTTCTTACCAGAAAACAACTCTTGCTCGTAGGATCAGAAACTGCATGTGATTCAACTCCATTTAGGACTGGGAAACAAACGCTAGTTCTTCTTACAAGAAACACACTCTGCTTTTGAGAAAAGAGCACTCTTCTACTCAGTGTTTTCTATAGGGCCAGAACAGTGAGCTGGCTCACAACGAAAGAACTGTGCTTCCTACACACACGGCCATATCTAGTTCAATTCTGCTTAGGAAACTGACAAGAACAGTAGATCCTCTTCAGTCCAATACACTGTACATGCTGGGAACAGACGCCAGTGCTATTTGCCCTGTGTGTGACAATGGGAGCACAATAGTTACTCTTATTACCAGAAAACAACTCTTGCTCATAGGACCATAAACTGCATGGGATTCAACTCCATTTAGGACTGGGAAACAAACGGTAGCTTGCCTTACAAGAAACACACTCTGCTTTTGAGAAAAGAGCACTCTTCTACTCTACTGTGTTTCCTATAGGGCCAGAACAGTGAGCTTGCTCAGAACAAAAGAACTGTGCTTCCTACACACACGGGCCATATCTAGTTCAACTCTGCTTAGGAAACTGACAAGAACAGTAGCTCCTCTTCAGTCCAATACAGTGTACTTGCTGGGAACAGACGCGAGTGCTATTTGCACTGTGTATGGCAATTGGAGCGCAACAGTGACTTTCCGTACCAGAAAACAACTCTTGCTACTAGGACCATTAACTGCATGTGATTCAACTTCATTTAGGATTGGGAAACAAATGCTAGCTCGCCTTACTATAAACACACTCTGCTTTTGAGAAAAGAACACTCTTCTACTCTACTGTGTTTCCTACAGGGCCAGAACAGTGAGCTTGCTCAGAATAAAAGAACTGTGCTTCCTACACACACGGGCTATAACTAGTTCAACTCTGCTTAGGAAACTGACAAGAACAGTAGCTCCTCTTCAGTCCAATTCACTGTACTTGCTGGGAACCGACGTGAGTGCTATTTTCACTGTGTATGGCAATGGGAGCGCAATAGTGACTCTTCTTACCAGAAAACAACTCTTGCTCGTAGGACCAAAAACTGCATGTGATTCACCTCCATTTAGGACTGGGAAACAAACGCTAGCTCAAGTTACAAGAAACACACTCTGCTTTTGAGAAAAGAGCACTCTTCTACTCTGCTGTGTTTCCTATAGGGCCAGAACAGTGAGCTTGCTCAGAAAAAAAGAACTGTGCTTCCTACACACACGGGCCATATCTAGTTCAACTCTGCTTTGGAAACTGACAAGAACAGTAGCTCCTCTTCAGTCCAATACACTGTACTTTTTGGGAACAGAGGCGAGTGCTATTTGTACTTTGTATCACAATGGGAGCGCAATAGTGACTCTTCTTACCAGAGAAAAACTCTTGCTCCTAGGACCAGAAACTGCATGTGATTCAACTCCATTTAGGACTGGGAAACAAATGCTAACTTGCCTTACAAGAAACACACTCTGCTTTTGAGAAAAGGGCACTCTTCTATACTACTGTGTTTCCTATGGGGTCTGAACTGTGAGCTTGCTCAGAACAAAAGAACTGTGCTTCCTACACACACGGGCTATATCTAGATCAACTCTGCTTAGGAAACTGACAAGAACAGTAGCTCCTCTTCAGTCCTATACACTGTACTTGCTGAGAATAGACGCAAGTACTATTTGCACAGTGTATGGCAATGGGAGCGCAATAATGACTTTCCTTACCAGAAAACAACTCTTGCTCATAGGACCAAAAACTGCATGTGATTCAACTCCATTTATGATGGGAAACAAACACTAGCTAGCCTTACAAGAAACACACTCTGCTTTTGAGAAAAGAGCAGTCTTCTACTCTACTGTGTTTTCTACAGGGCCAGAACAGTGAGCTGGCTCACAACAAAAGAACTGTGCTTCCTACTCACACGGCCATATCTAGTTCAATTCTGCTTAGGAAACTGACAAGAACAGTAGCTCCTCTTCAGTACAATACACTGTACTTGCTGGAAGCAGAAGCGAGTGCTCTTTGCACTGTGTATTGCAGTGGGAGCACAATAGTGACTCTTCCTACCAGAAAACAACTCTTGCTCGTAGGACCAGATCCTGCATGTGATTCAAATCCATTTAGGACTGGGAAACAAACGCTTGCTCGTCTTACAAGAAACACACTCTGCTTTTGAGAAAAGAGCACTCTTCTAGTCTACTGTGTTTCCTATAGGGCCAGAACAGTGAGCTTGCTCAGAACAAAAGAAATGTGCTTCCTACACACACGGGCCATATCTAGTTCAACTCTGCTTAGGAAACTGACAAGAACAGTAGCTCCTCTTCAGTCCAATACACTGTACTTGCTGGGAACAGAGGCGAGTGCTTTTGCACTGTGTATGGCAATGGGAGCGCAAGAGTGACTCTTCTTACCAGAAAACAACTCTTGCTCGTACGACCAGAAACTGCATGTAACTCAACTCCATTTAGGACTGGGAAACAAACACTAGATTACCTTACAAGAAACACACTCTGCTTTTGAGAAAAGAGCACTCTTCTACTCTACTGTGTTTCCTATGGGGTCCGAACAGTGAGCTTGCTCAGAACAAAAGAACTGTGCTTCCTACACACACGGGCCATATCTAGTTCAACTCTGCATAAGATACTGACAAGAACATTAGCTTCTCTTCAGTCCAATACCCTGTACTTGCTGGAAGCAGAAGCGAGGGCTATTTGCACTGTGTATGGCAATGGGAGCGCAATAGTGACTCTTCTTACCAGAAAACTACTCTTGCTCGTAGGACAAAATACTGCATGTGATTCATCTCCATTTAGGACTGGGAAACAAACGCTAGCTCGCCTTAAAAGAAACACACTCTGCTTTTGAGAAAAGAGCACTCATCTACACTACTGTGTTTCCTATAGTGCCAGAACAGTGAGCTTGCTCAGATCCAAAGAACTGTGCTTCCTACACACACGGGCCATATCTAGTTCAACTCTGCTTAAGAAACTGACAAGAACAGTAGCTCCTCTTCAGTCCAATACACTGTACTTGCTGGGAACAGACGAGAGTGCTATTTGCACTATGTATCTCAATGGGAGCGCAATAGTGACTCTTCTTACCAGAAAACAACTCTTGCTCGTAGGATCAGAAACTGCATGTGATTCAACTCCATTTAGGACTGGGAAACAAACGCTAGTTCTTCTTACAAGAAACACACTCTGCTTTTGAGAAAAGAGCACTCTTCTACTCAGTGTTTTCTATAGGGCCAGAACAGTGAGCTGGCTCACAACGAAAGAACTGTGCTTCCTACACACACGGCCATATCTAGTTCAATTCTGCTTAGGAAACTGACAAGAACAGTAGATCCTCTTCAGTCCAATACACTGTACATGCTGGGAACAGACGCCAGTGCTATTTGCCCTGTGTGTGACAATGGGAGCACAATAGTTACTCTTATTACCAGAAAACAACTCTTGCTCATAGGACCATAAACTGCATGGGATTCAACTCCATTTAGGACTGGGAAACAAACGGTAGCTTGCCTTACAAGAAACACACTCTGCTTTTGAGAAAAGAGCACTCTTCTACTCTACTGTGTTTCCTATAGGGCCAGAACAGTGAGCTTGCTCAGAACAAAAGAACTGTGCTTCCTACACACACGGGCCATATCTAGTTCAACTCTGCTTAGGAAACTGACAAGAACAGTAGCTCCTCTTCAGTCCAATACAGTGTACTTGCTGGGAACAGACGCGAGTGCTATTTGCACTGTGTATGGCAATTGGAGCGCAACAGTGACTTTCCGTACCAGAAAACAACTCTTGCTACTAGGACCATTAACTGCATGTGATTCAACTCCATTTAGGATTGGGAAACAAATGCTAGCTCGCCTTACTATAAACACACTCTGCTTTTGAGAAAAGAACACTCTTCTACTCTACTGTGTTTCCTACAGGGCCAGAACAGTGAGCTTGCTCAGAATAAAAGAACTGTGCTTCCTACACACACGGGCTATAACTAGTTCAACTCTGCTTAGGAAACTGACAAGAACAGTAGCTCCTCTTCAGTCCAATTCACTGTACTTGCTGGGAACCGACGTGAGTGCTATTTTCACTGTGTATGGCAATGGGAGCGCAATAGTGACTCTTCTTACCAGAAAACAACTCTTGCTCGTAGGACCAAAAACTGCATGTGATTCACCTCCATTTAGGACTGGGAAACAAACGCTAGCTCAAGTTACAAGAAACACACTCTGCTTTTGAGAAAAGAGCACTCTTCTACTCTGCTGTGTTTCCTATAGGGCCAGAACAGTGAGCTTGCTCAGAAAAAAAGAACTGTGCTTCCTACACACACGGGCCATATCTAGTTCAACTCTGCTTTGGAAACTGACAAGAACAGTAGCTCCTCTTCAGTCCAATACACTGTACTTTTTGGGAACAGAGGCGAGTGCTATTTGTACTTTGTATCACAATGGGAGCGCAATAGTGACTCTTCTTACCAGAGAAAAACTCTTGCTCCTAGGACCAGAAACTGCATGTGATTCAACTCCATTTAGGACTGGGAAACAAATGCTAACTTGCCTTACAAGAAACACACTCTGCTTTTGAGAAAAGGGCACTCTTCTATACTACTGTGTTTCCTATGGGGTCTGAACTGTGAGCTTGCTCAGAACAAAAGAACTGTGCTTCCTACACACACGGGCTATATCTAGATCAACTCTGCTTAGGAAACTGACAAGAACAGTAGCTCCTCTTCAGTCCTATACACTGTACTTGCTGAGAATAGACGCAAGTACTATTTGCACAGTGTATGGCAATGGGAGCGCAATAATGACTTTCCTTACCAGAAAACAACTCTTGCTCATAGGACCAAAAACTGCATGTGATTCAACTCCATTTATGATGGGAAACAAACACTAGCTAGCCTTACAAGAAACACACTCTGCTTTTGAGAAAAGAGCAGTCTTCTACTCTACTGTGTTTTCTACAGGGCCAGAACAGTGAGCTGGCTCACAACAAAAGAACTGTGCTTCCTACTCACACGGCCATATCTAGTTCAATTCTGCTTAGGAAACTGACAAGAACAGTAGCTCCTCTTCAGTACAATACACTGTACTTGCTGGAAGCAGAAGCGAGTGCTCTTTGCACTGTGTATTGCAGTGGGAGCACAATAGTGACTCTTCCTACCAGAAAACAACTCTTGCTCGTAGGACCAGATCCTGCATGTGATTCAAATCCATTTAGGACTGGGAAACAAACGCTTGCTCGTCTTACAAGAAACACACTCTGCTTTTGAGAAAAGAGCACTCTTCTAGTCTACTGTGTTTCCTATAGGGCCAGAACAGTGAGCTTGCTCAGAACAAAAGAAATGTGCTTCCTACACACACGGGCCATATCTAGTTCAACTCTGCTTAGGAAACTGACAAGAACAGTAGCTCCTCTTCAGTCCAATACACTGTACTTGCTGGGAACAGAGGCGAGTGCTTTTGCACTGTGTATGGCAATGGGAGCGCAAGAGTGACTCTTCTTACCAGAAAACAACTCTTGCTCGTACGACCAGAAACTGCATGTAACTCAACTCCATTTAGGACTGGGAAACAAACACTAGATTACCTTACAAGAAAAACACTCTGCTTTGGAGAAAAGAGCACTCTTCTAATCTACTGTGTTTCCTATAGGGCCAGAACAGTGAGCTTGCTCAGAAAAAAAGAACAGTGCTTCCTACACACACGGGCCATATCTAGTTCAACTCTGCTTAGAAAACTGACAAGAACAGGAGCTCCTCTTCAGTCCAATACACTGTACTTGCTGGGAATAGAGGCGAGTGCTTTTGCACTGTGTATGGCAATGGGAGCGCAATAGTGACTCTTCTTACCAGAAAAAAACTCATGCTCATAGGACCAGAAACTGCATGGGATTCAAGTCCATTTCTGACTGAGAAACAAACACTAGCTCGCCTTAAAAGAAAAACACTCTGCTTTTGAGAAAAGGGCACTCTTCTACTCTACTGTGTTTCCTATGTGGTCCAAACAGTGTGCTTGCTCTGAACAAAAGAATGGAGCTTCCTACACACACGGGCCATATCTAGTTCAACTCTGCTTAGGAAACTGACAAGAACAGTAGCTCCTCTTCAGTCCAATACACTGTACTTCCTGGGAACAGACGTGAGTGCTATTTGCACTGTGTATGGCAATGCGAGCACAATAGTGACTCTTATTACCTGAAAATAACTCTTGCTCGTAGGACCAGAAACTGCATGGGATTCAACTCCATTTCTGACTGGGAAACAAACACTAGCTCGCCTTACAAGAAACACACTCTGCTTTTGAGAAAAGAGCACTCTTCTACACTACAGGGTTTCCTATGGGGTCCGAACAGTGAGCTTGCTCAGAACAAAAGAACTGTGCTTCCTACACACACGGGCCATATCTAGTTCAACTCTGCATAGGATACTGACAAGAACATTAGCTTCTCTTCAGTCCAATACCCTGTACTTGCTGGAAGCAGAAGAGAGTGCTATTTGCACTGTGTATGGCAATGGGAGCGCAATAGTGACTCTTCTTACCAGAAAACTACTCTTGCTCGTAGGACAAAATACTGCATGTGATTCATCTCCATTTAGGACTGGGAAACAAACGCTAGCTCGCCTTAAAAGAAACACACTCTGCTTTTGAGAAAAGAGCACTCATCTACTCTACTGTGTTTCCTATAGTGCCAGAACAGTGAGCTTGCTCAGATCCAAAGAACTGTGCTTCCTACACACACGGGCCATATCTAGTTCAACTCTGCTTAAGAAACTGACAAGAACTGTAGCTCCTCTTCAGTCCAATACACTGTACTTGCTGGGAACAGACGAGAGTGCTATTTGCACTATGTATCTCAATGGGAGCGCAATAGTGACTCTTCTTACCAGAAAACAACTCTTGCTCGTAGGATCAGAAACTGCATGTGATTCAACTCCATTTAGGACTGGGAAACAAACGCTAGTTCTTCTTACAAGAAACACACTCTGCTTTTGAGAAAAGAGCACTCTTCTACTCAGTGTTTTCTATAGGGCCAGAACAGTGAGCTGGCTCACAACGAAAGAACTGTGCTTCCTACACACACGGCCATATCTAATTCAATTCTGCTTAGGAAACTGACAAGAACAGTAGATCCTCTTCAGTCCAATACACTGTACATGCTGGGAACAGACGCCAGTGCTATTTGCCCTGTGTGTGACAATGGGAGCACAATAGTTACTCTTATTACCAGAAAACAACTCTTGCTCATAGGACCATAAACTGCATGGGATTCAACTCCATTTAGGACTGGGAAACAAACGGTAGCTCGCCTTACAAGAAACACACTCTGCTTTTGAGAAAAGAGCACTCTTCTCCTGCACTGTGTTTCCTATAGGGCCAGAACAGGGAGCTTGCTCAGAGCAAAAGAACTGTGCTTCCTACACACACAGGCCATATCTATTTCAACTCTGCTTAGAAAACTGAAAAGAACAGTAGCTCCTCTTTATTCCAATACACTGTAATTGCTGGGAACAAACATGAGTGCTATTTGCAGTGTGTATTTCAATGGGAGCACAATAGTGACTCTTCTTACAAGAAAACAACTCTTGCTTGTACGACCAGAAACTGCATGTGACGCAACTCCATTTAGGACTGGGAAAGAAACACTAGCTGAACTTACAAGAAACACACTCTGCTTTTGAGAAAAGAGCACTCTTCTACTCTACTGTGTTTCCTATAGGGCCAGAACAGTGAGCTTGCTCAGAACAAAAGAAATGTGCTTCCTACACACACGGGCCATATCTAGTTCAACTCTGCTTAGGAAACTGACAAGAACAGTAGCTCCTCTTCAGTCCAATACAGTGTACTTGCTGGGAACAGACACGAGTGCTATTTGCACTGTGTATGGCAATTGGAGCGCAACAGTGACTTTCCTTACCAGAAAACAACTCTTGCTCCTAGGACCAGTAACTGCATGTGATTCAACTCCATTTAGGATTGGGAAACAAATGCTAGCTCGCCTTACTATAAACACACTCTGCTTTTGAGAAAAGAACACTCTTCTACTCTACTGTGTTTCCTACAGGGCCAGAACAGTGAGCTTGCTCAGAATAAAAGAACTGTGCTTCCTACACACACGGGCTATAACTAGTTCAACTCTGCTTAGGAAACTGACAAGAACAGTAGCTCCTCTTCAGTCCAATTCACTGTACTTGCTGGGAACCGACGTGAGTGCTATTTTCACTGTGTATGGCAATGGGAACGCAATAGTGACTCTTCTTACCAGAAAACAACTCTTGCTCGTAGGACCAAAAACTGCATGTGATTCACCTCCATTTAGGACTGGGAAACAAACGCTAGCTCAAGTTACAAGAAACACACTCTGATTTTGAGAAAAGAGCATTCTTCTACTCTGCTGTGTTTCCTATAGGGCCAGAACAGTGAGATTGCTCAGAAAAAAAGAACTGTGCTTCCTACACACACGGGCCATATCTAGTTCAACTCTGCTTTGGAAACTGACAAGAACAGTAGCTCCTCTTCAGTCCAATTCACTGTACTTGCTGGGAACCGACGTGAGTGCTATTTTAACTGTGTATGGCAATGGGAGCGCAATAGTGACTCTTCTTAAAAGAAAACAACTCTTGCTCGTAGGACCAAAAACTGCATGTGATTCACCTCCATTTAGGACTGGGAAACAAACGCTAGCTCAAGTTACAAGAAACACACTCTGCTTTTGAGAAAAGAGCACTCTTCTACTCTGCTGTGTTTCCTATAGGGCCAGAACAGTGAGCTTGCTCAGAAAAAAAGAACTGTGCTTCCTACACACAC
>NW_026736529.1:0-67049 GCF_949786415.1 Peromyscus eremicus
AGTCCAATACACTGTAGTTGCTGGGAACAGACTGGAGGGCTATTTGCACTGTGTATGGCAATGGGAGCGCAATAGTGACTTTCCTTAACAGAAAACAACTCTTGCTCGTAGGACCAGAAACTGCATGTGATTCCACTCCATTTAGGACTGGGAAACAAACGGTAGCTTGCCTTACAAGAAACACACTCTGCTTTAAAGAAAAGAGCACTCTTCTACTCTACTGTGTTTCCTATGGGGACCAACAGTGAGCTTGCT
This sequence comes from Peromyscus eremicus, assembly GCF_949786415.1. Classification (NCBI taxonomy): domain Eukaryota; kingdom Metazoa; phylum Chordata; class Mammalia; order Rodentia; family Cricetidae; genus Peromyscus; species Peromyscus eremicus. The sequence goes on from NW_026736529.1 coordinate 256, forward strand.
CAGAACAAAAGAACTGTGCTTCCTACACACACGGACCATATCTAGTTCAACTCTGCTTAGTAAACTGACAAGAAGAGTAGGTCCTATTCAGTCCAATACACTGTACTTGCTGGGAAAAGGCGCGAGTGCTATTTGCCTTGTGAAGGGCAATGGAGCGCAATAGTGACTTTCCTTACCAGAAAACAACTCTTGTTCCTAGGACCAGAAACTGCATGTGTTTCAACTCCAGTTAGGACTAGGAAACAAATGCTAGCTCGCCTTACAAAAACACACTCTGCTTTTGAGAAAAGAGCACTCTTCTACTCTACTGTGTTTCCTATGGGGCCAGAGCAGTGAGCTTGCTCAGAACATAAGAACTGTGCTTCCTACACACACGGGCCATATCTAGTTCAACTCTGCTTAGGAAACTGACAAGAACACTAGCTCCTCTTCAGTCTGATACACTGTACTTGCTGGGAACAGACGCGAGAGCTATTTGCACTGTGTATGGCAAGGGGAGCTCAATAGTGACTTTCATTACTAGTAAACAACTCTTGCTCGTAGGACCAGAAACTGCATGTGATTCAACTCCATTTAGGAGTGGGAAACAACTGCTAGGTCGCCTTACATGAAACCACACTCTGCTTTTGAGAAAGAGCACTCTTCTACTCTACTGTGTTTCCTATAGGGCCAGAACAGTGAGCTTGCTCAAAACAAAAAACTGTACTTCCTACTCACACGGCCATATCTAGTTCACGTCAGCTTAGGAACCTGACAAGAACAGTATATCCTATTCAGTCCAATACACTGTACTTGCTGGGAACAGACGCCAGTGCTATTTGTCCTGTGTATGGCAATGGCAGCGCAAGAGTTACTCTTCTTACCAGAAAACTACTCTTGCTCTAGGACCAGAAACTGCATGTGATTCAACTCCATTTAGGACTGGGAAACAAACTCTAGCTCGCTTTACAAGAAACACACTCTGCTTTTGAGGAAAGAGCACTCTTCTACTCTACTGTGTTTCCTATAGGGCCAGAAGAGTGAGCTTGCTCAGAAAAAAAAAAACTGTGCTTCCTACACACACGGGCCATATCTAGTTCAACTCTGCTTAGGAAACTGACAAGAACACTAGATCCTCTTCAGTCCAATATACTGTACTTGCTGGGAACAGACGCCAGTGCTATTTGTCCTGTGTATGGCAATGGCAGCGCAATAGTGACTCTTCTTACCAGAAAACAACTCTTGCTCGTAGGACCAGAAATTGCATGTGATTCAACTCCATTTAGGACTGGGAAACAAACTCTAGCTCGCTTTACAAGAATCACACTCTGCTTTTGAGAAAAGAGCACTCTTCTACTCTACTGTGTTTCCTATAGGGCCAGAACAGTGAGCTTGCTCAGAAAAAAAGAACTGTACTTCCTACACACACGGGCCATATCTAGTTCAACTCTGCTTAGGAAACTGAGAAGAACAGTAGCTCCTTTTCAATCCAATACACTGTACCTGCTGGGAACAGACGGGAAGGCTATTTGCACTGTGTATGGCAATGGGAGCGCAATAGTGACTTTCCTAACCAGAAAACAACTCTTGCTCATAGGACCAGAAACTGCATGTGACTCCACTCCATTTTCGACTGGGAATCAAACGGTAGCTCGCCTTACAAGAAACACACTCTGCTTTTGAGAAAAGAGCACTCTTCTACTCTACTGTGTTTCCTATAGGGCCAGGACAGTGAACTTGCTCAGAAAAAAAGAACTGTGCTTCCTACACACACGGGCCATATCTAGTTCATTTCTGCTTAGGAAGCTGACAAGAATAGTAGCTCCTCTTCTGTGAATACACTACATGCTGGGAACAGATGCCAGTGCTATTTGCCCTGTGTATGTAAATTGGAGCGCAATAGTGACTCTTCTTACCAGAAAACAGCTCTTGCAAGTACGACCAGAATCTGCATGTGATTCAACTCCCTTTAGGAGTGGGAAACCAACGCTAGCTCGCCTTACAAGAAACACACTCTGCTTTTGAGAAAAGAGCACTCTTCTACTCTACTGTGTTTCCTATAGGTCCAGGACAGGGAACTTGCTCAGAAAAAAAGAACTGTGCTTCCTACACACAGGTGCCATATCTAGTTCATCTCTGCTTAGGAAACTGACAAGAACAGTAGCTCCTCTTCAGTCCAATACACTGTACTTGCTGGGAACAGACGCCAGTGCTATTTGCACTGTGTATGACAATGGGAGCGCAATAGTGACTCTTCTTATCAGAAAACAACTCTTCCTCGTAGGACCAAAAACTGCATTTGATTCACCTCCATTTAGGACTGGGAAACAAACGCTAGCTAGCTTTACAAGAAACACACTCTGCTTTTGAGAAAAGAGTACTCTTCTACTCTCCTGTGTTTCCTATGGGATCCGAACAGTGAGCTTGCTCAGAACAAAAGAACTGTGCCTCCTACACACACGGGCCGTATCTAGTTCTGCTCTGCTTAGGAAACTGACAATAACAGTAGCTCCTCTTCAGTCCAATACACTGTACTTGCTGGGAACAGACGCCAGTGCTATTTGCACTGTGTATGATTTTGGGAGCGCAATAGTGACTCTTCTTATCAGAAAACAACTCTTGCTCGTAGGACCAGAAACTGCATGGGATTCAACTCCATTTAGGACTGGGAAAAAAACACTCGCTCGCCTTACAAGAAACACACTCTGCTTTTGAGAAAAGAGCACTCTTCTACTCTACTGTGTTTCCTATGGAGTCCAAACAGAGAACTTGCTCAGAACAAAAGAACTGTGCTTCCTACACCCGGGACATATCTAGTTCAACTCTGCTTAGGAAACTGACAAGAACAGTAGATCTTCTTCAGTCCAATACACTGTACTTGCTGGGAACAGATGCCAGTGCTATTTGTCCTGTGTATGACAATGGAAACGCAATAGTGACTCTTCTTACCAGAGAACAACTCTTGCTCGTAGGACCAGAAACTGCATGGGATTCAACTCCATTTAGGACTGGGAAAGAAACGCTAGCTCGCCTTACAAGAAACACACTCTGCTTTTGAGAAAAGAGCACTCTTCTACTTTACTGTGTTTCCTATAGGGCCAGGACAGTGAACTTGCTCAGAAAAAAAGAACTGTGCTTCCTACACACAGGGGCCATATCTAGTTCATCTCTGCTTAGGAAACTGACAAGAACAGTAGCTCCTCTTCAGTCCAATACACTGTACTTGCTGGTAACAGACGCCAGTGCTATTTGCACTGTGTATGGCAATGGGAGCGCAATAGTGACTCTTCTTACCAGAAAACAACTTTTGCTAGTAGGACCAGAAACTGCATGTGATTCAACTCCATTTCTGACTGGGAAACAAACACTAGCTCGCCTGCCATGAAACACAATCTGCTTTTGAGAAAAGAGCACTCTTCTACTCTACTGTGTTTCCTATGGTTTCCGCACAGTGAGCTTTCTCAGAACAAAAGACCTGTGCTTCCTACACACACGGGCCATATCTAGTTCAACTCCTCTTAGGAAACATAGAAGAACAGTAGCTCCTCTTCAGTCCAATACACTGTACTTGCTGGGAACAGACACCAGTGCTATTTGCACTGTGTATGACAATGGGAGCGCAATAGTGACTCTTCTTACCAGAAAACAACTCTTGCTCGTAGGACCAGAAACTGCATGGGATTCAACTCCATTTAGGACTGTGAAAAAAATGCTAGCTCGCCTTACAAGAAACACACTCTGCTTTTGAGAATAGAGCACTCTTCTACTCTACTGTGTTTCCTATGGGGTCCAAACAGAGAACTTGCTCAGAACAGAAGAACTGTGCTTCCTACACCCGGGCCATATCTAGTTCAACTCTGCTTAGGAAACTGACAAGAACAGTAGATCCTCTTCAGTCCAATACACTGTACTTGCTGGGAACAGACGCGAGTGCTATTTGCACTGTGTATGGCAAAGGGAGTGCAATAGTGACTCTTCTTACCAGAAAACAACTCTTGGTCATGGGACCAAAAACTGAATGTGTATTTCAACTCCATTTAGGACTGGGAAACAAACACTAGCTCGCCTTATAAGAAACACACTCTGCTTTTGAGAAAAGAGCACTCTTCTACTCTACTGGGGTTCCTCTCGGGTTCGAACAGTGAGCATGCTCAGAAAAAAAGAACTGTGCTTCCTACACACACGGGCCATATCTAGTTCAACTCTGCTTAGGAAACTGACAAGAACAGTAGCTCCTCTTCAGTCCAATACACTGTACTTTTTGGGAACAGACGCGCGTGCTATTTGTACTGTGTATGGCAATGGGAGCACAATAGTGACTCTTCTTACCAGAAAACAACTCTTGCTCGTAGGACCAAAAACTGCATTTGATTCACCTCCATTTAGGACTGGGAAACAAACGCTAGCTAGCTTTACAAGAAACACACTCTGCTTTTGAGAAAAGAGTACTCTTCTACTCTCCTGTGTTTCCTATGGGATCCGAACAGTGAGCTTGCTCAGAACAAAAGAACTGTGCTTCCTACACCCGGGACATATCTAGTTCAACTCTGCTTAGGAAACTGACAAGAACAGTAGATCTTCTTCAGTCCAATACACTGTACTTGCTGGGAACAGATGCCAGTGCTATATGCACTGTGTATGACAATGGGAGCGCAATAGTGACTCTTCTTACCAGAGAACAACTCTTGCTCGTAGGACCAGAAACTGCATGGGATTCAACTCCATTTAGGACTGGGAAAGAAACGCTAGCTCGCCTTACAAGAAACACACTCTGCTTTTGAGAAAAGAGCACTCTTCTACTCTACTGTGTTTCCTGAAGGGCCAGAACAGTGAGCATGCTCAGAACAAAAGAACTGTGCTTCCTACACACACGGGCCATATCTAGATCAACTCTGATTAGGAAACTGACAAGAACAGTAGATCCTCTTCAGTCCAATACACTGTACATGCTGGTAACAGACACCAGTGCTATTTGCCCTGTGTATGACAATGGGAGCACAATAGTGACTCTTCTTACCAGGAAACAACTCTTGCTCGTAGGACCAGAAACTGCATGTGATTCAACTCCATTTAGGACTGGGAAACAAACGCTATCTCACCTTACAAGAAACACACTCTGCTTTTGAGAAAAGAGCACTCTTCTACTCTACTGTGTTTTCTATAGGGTCCGAACAGTGAGCTTGCTGAGAACAAAAGAACTGTGCTTCCTACACACACGGGCCATATCTAGATCAACTCTGCTTAGGAAACTTACAAGAACAGTAGATCCTTTTCAGTCCAATACACTGTACTTGCTGGGAACAGACGCCAGTGCTATTTGCTTTCTGTATGGCAAAGGGAGCGCAATAGTGACTCTTCTTACCAGAAAACAACTCTTTCTCGTAGGACCAAAAACTGAATGTGTATTTCAACTCCATTTAGGACTGGGAAACAAACGCTAGCTCGCCTTACAGGAAACACACTCTGCTTTTGAGAAAACAGCACTCTTCTACTCTACTGTGTTTCCTGTAGGATCAGAACAGTGAGCATGCTTAGAACAAAAGAACTGTGCTTCCTACACACACGGTCCATATCTAGTTCAACTCTGCTTAGGAACCTGACAAGAACAATAGATCCTCTTCAGTCCAATACACTGTACATGCTGGTAACAGACGCCAGTGCTATTTACCCTGTGTATGAAAATGGGAGCGCAATAGTGACTCTTCTTACCAGAAAACAACTCTTGCTCGTAGGACCAAATACTGCATTTGATTCACCTCCATTTAGTACTGGGAAACAAATGCTAGCTAGCCTTACAGGAAACACACTCTGCTTTTGAGAAAAGAGCACTCTTCTACTCTACTGTGTTTTCTATAGGGCCAGAACAGTGAGCTTGCTCAGAACAAAAGAACTGTGCTTCCTACACACACGGGCCATATCTAGTTCAATTCTGGTTAGGAAACTGAAAAGAACAGTAGCCTCTCTTCAGTCAAATACACTGTACTTGCTGGGAACAGACGCGAGTGCTATTTGCACTGTGTATGGCAAATGGAACACAAAATGGACTCTTCTTACCAGAAAACAACTCTTGCTCGTAGGACCAGAATCTGCATGTGTATTTCAACTCCATTTAGGAGTGGGAAACTAACGCTAGCTCACCTTTCAGGAAACATACTCTGCTTTTGAGAAAAGAGCACTTTTCTACTCTACTGTGTTTCCTATAGGGCCAGAACAGTGAGCTTGCTCAGAACAAAAGTACTGTGCTTCCTAAACACACGGGCCATATCTAGTTCAACTCTGCTTAGGAATCTGACGTGAACAGTAGCTCCTCTTCAGTCCAATACACTGTACTTACTGGGAACAGACGCGAGTGCTATTTGCACTGTGTACGGCAATGGGGGCACAATAGTGACTCTTCTTACCAGAAAACAAGTCTTGGTCCTAGGACCAGAAACTTCATGGGATTCAACTCCATTTAGGACTGGTAAAGAAACGCTAGCTCGCCTTACAAGAAACACACTCTGCTTTTGAGAAAAGAGCACTCTTCTACTCTACTGTTTTTCCTATGGGGTCCGAAAAGAGAGCTTGCTCAAACAAAAGAACTGTGCTTCCTACATCCGGGCCATATCTAGTTCAACTCTGCTTAGGAAACTGACAAGAGAAGTAGCCCCTCTTCAGTCCAATATACTGTACTTGCTGGGAACAGATGCGAGTGCTATTTGCACTGTGTATGGCAATGGGAGCGCAATAGTGTCTTTCCTTAATTGAAAGCAACTCTTGCGTGTAAGACCAAAAACTGCATGTGATTCAAGTCCACTTAGGACTGGGAAACAAAGGCTAGCTCGCCTTAAAAGAAACAAAATCTGCTTTTGAGGAAAGAGCACTATTCTTTTTTTTTTTTTTTTTTTTTTTTTGGTTTTTCGAGACAGGGTTTCTCTGTGTAGCTTTGCGCCTTTCCTGGAACTCACTTGGTAGCCCAGGCTGGCCTCGAACTCACAGAGATCCTCCTGGCTCTGCCTCCCAAGTGCTGGGATTAAAGGCGTGCGCCACCACTGCCCGGCGAGCACTATTCTACTCTACTGTGTTTAATATGGTGTCCGAACGGTGAGCTTGCTCAGAACAAAAGAACTGTGCTTCCTACACACACGGGCCATATCTAGTTCAACTCTGCTTAGGAAACTGACAAGAACAGTATCCTTTCTTCAGTCCAATACACTCTACTTGCTGGGAACAGACGCGAGAGCTATTTGCACTGTGTATGGCAAAGGGAGCGCAATAGTGACTCTTCTTATCAGAAAACAACTCTTGCTCTTAGGACCAGAAACTGCATGTGATTCAACACCACTTACGACTGGGAAACAAATGCTAGCTCGCTTACAAGAAACATGATCTGCTTTGAGAAAAGGGCACACTTCTACTCTACTGTGTTTCCTATGTGGTCCTAACAGTGAGCTTGCTCAGAACAAAAGAACCATGCTTCCTACACACACCGGCCATATCTAGTTCAACTCTGCTTAGGAAACTGACCAGAACAGTAGATCCTCTTCAGTCCAATACACTGTCCTTGCTGGGAACAAAGGCCAGTGCTATTTGCACTTTGAATGACAATGGGAGCGCAACAGTGACTCTTCTTACCAGAAAACAACTCTTGCTAGTAGGACCAGAAACTGCATGTGATTCAACTCCATTTTGGACTAGGAAACAAACGCTAGCTCGACTTACAAGAAACACACTCTGCTTATGAGAAAAGAGCACTCTTCTACTCTACTGTGTTTCCTATGGGGTCCAAACAGTGAGCTTGCTCAGAACAAAAGAACTGTGCTTCCTACACACACGGACCATATCTAGTTCAACTCTGCTTAGGAAATTGACAAGAACAGTAGCTCCTATTCAGTCCAATACACTGTACTTGCTGGGAAAAGACGCGAGTGCTATTTGCACTGTGTATGGCAATGGGAGCGCAATAGTTACTTTTTTTTACCAGAAAACAACTCTTGCTCGTAGGACCAGAAACTGCATGTGATTCAACTCCATTTAGGACTGGGAAACAAATGCTAGCTCGCATACATGAAAAACACTCTGCTTTTGAGAAAAGAGTACTCTTCTACTCTACTGTGTTTCCTATGCCGTCCGAACAGTGAGTTTGCACAGAACAAAATAACTGTGCTTCCTACGCACACGGGCCATATCTAGTTCAACTCTGCTTAGGAAACCAACAAGAACAGTAGCTCCTCTTCAGTCCGATACACTGTACTTGCTGGGAACAGACGCGAGTGCTATTTGTACTGTGTAGGGCAATGGGAGCGCAATAGTGACTTTCCTTACCAGAAAACAACTCTTGATCGTAGGACCAGAAACTGCATGTGATTCAACTCCACTTAGGAGTGGGAAACAAATGCTAGGTCGCCTTACATGAAAAACACTCTGCTTTTGAGAAAAGAGCACTCTTCTACTCTACTGTGTTTCCTATGTGTTCCGAACAGTGAGCTTGCTCAGAACAAAAAAACTGTACTTCCTACTCACACGTACATATCTAGTTCAAGTCTGCTTAGGAACCTGACAACAACCGTATATCCTCTTCAGTCCAATACACTGTACTTGCTGGGAACAGACGCCAGTGCTATTTGTCCTGTGTATGGCAATGGCAGCGCAATAGTGACTCTTCTTACCAGAAAACAACTCTTGCTCGTAGGACCAGAAACTGCATGTGATTCAACTCGATTTAGGACTGGGAAACAATCTCTAGCTCGCCTTACAAGAAACACACTGTGCTTTTGAGAAAAGAGCACTCTTCTACTCTCCTGTGTTTCCTTTTGGGTCTGAACAGTGAGCTTGCTCAGAACAAAAGGACTGTGCTTCCTACACACACCGCCATAACTAGTTCAACTCTGCTTAGGAACCTGACAAGAACAGTAGATCCTCTTCAGTCCAATACACTGTACTTGCTGCTAACACACGCCAGTGCTATTTGTCCTGTGTATGGCAATGGCAGCGCAATAGTGACTCTTCTTACCATAAAACAACTCTTGCTCGTAGGACCAGAAACTGCATGTGATTCAACTCCGTTTAGGACTGGGAAACAAAAGCTAGCTCACCTTACAAGAAACACACTCTGCTTAAGAGAAAAGAGCACTCTTCTACTCTACTGTGTTTCCTATGGGGTCCAAACAGTGAGCTTGCTCAGAACAAAAGAACTGTGCTTAATACACACATGGACCACATCTAGTTCCACTCTGCTTAGGAAACTGACAAGAACAGTAGCTCCTATTCAGTCCAATACACTGTACTTGCTGGGAAAAGTCGCGAGTGCTATTTGCCTTGTGTAGGGCAATGGGAGCGCAATAGTGACTTTCCTTACCAGAAAACAACTCTTGTTCGTGGGACCAGAAACTGCATGTGATTCAACTCCATTTAGGACTGGGAAACAAACTCTAGCTCGCTTTACAAGAAACACACTCTGCTTTTGAGAAAAGAGCACTCTTCTACTCTACTGTGTTTCCTATAGGGCCAGAACAGTGAGCTTGCTCAGAATATAAGAACTGTGCTTCCTACACACACGGGCCATATCTAGTTCAACTCTGCTTAGGAAACTGACAAGAACACTAGCTCCTCTTCAGTCCGATACACTGTACTTGTGGGGAACAGAAGCAAGTGATATTTGCACTGTGTATGGCAATTGGAGCACAATAGTGACTTGTCTTACCAGAAAACAACTCGTGCTCGTTGGACAAAAAACTGCATGTGACTCAACTCCATTTAGGACTGGGAAACAAACGCTAGCTCGACTTCCAAGAAACACACTCTGCTTTTGAGAAAAGAGCACTCTTCTACTCTACTGTGTTTCCTATGTGTTCCGAACAGTGAGCTTGCTCAGAACAAAAAAACTGTGCTTCCTACACACACGGCCATATCTAGTTCAAGTCTGCTTAGGAACCTGACAAGAACAGTAGATCCTCTTCAGTCCAATACACTGTACTTGCTGGGAACAGACGCCAGTGCTATTTGTCCTGTGTATGTCAATGACAGCGCAATAGTGACTCTTCTTACCAGAAAACAACTCTTGCTCGTAGGACCAGAAACTGCATGTGATTCAACTCCATTTAGGACTCGGAAACAAACTCTAGCTCGCTTTACAAGAAACACACTCTGCTTTTGAGAAAAGAGCACTCTTCTCTACTGTGTTTCCTATAGGGCCAGAACAGTGAGCTTGCTCAGAAAAAAAGAACTGGGCTTCCTACACACACGGACCATATCTAGGTCAACTCTGCTTAGGAAACTGAGAAGAACAGTAGCTCCTCTTCAGTCCAATACACTGTACTTGCTGGGAACAGACGCATGTGCGATTTGCACTGTGTATGGCAATGGGAGCACAATAGTGACTTTCCTTATCAGAAAACAACTCTTGCTATTAGGACCAGAAACTGCATGTGATTACACTCCATTTAGGACTGGGAAACAAATGCTAGCTCGCCTTCCAAAAACAAACTCTGCTTTAGAGAAAAGAGCACTCTTCTACTCTACTGTGTTTCCTATGGGGTCCAAACAGTGAGCTTGCTCAGAACAAAATAACTGTGCTTCCTACACACACGGACCATATCTAGTTCAACTCTGCTTAGGAAACTGACAAGAACAGTAGCTCCTATTCAGTCCAATACACTGTAAATGCTGGGAAAAGACTCGAGTGCTATTTGCCTTGTGTAGGGCAATGGGAGCGCAATAGTGACTTTCCTTACCAGAAAACAACTCTTGCTCGTAGGACCAGAAACTGCATGTGATTCAACTCCATTTAGGAGTAGGAAACAAACGCTAGCTCGCCTTACAAAAACACACTCTGCTTTTGAGAAAAGAGCACTCTTCTACTCTACTGTGTTTCCTATGGTGTCCGAACATTCAGCTTGCTCAGAACAAAAGAACTGTGCTTCCTACACACATGGCCATATCTAGTTCAATTCTGCTTAGGAACCTGACAAGAACAGTAGATCCTCTTCAGTCCAATACACTGTACTTGCTGGGAACAGACGCCAGTGCTATTTGTCCTGTGTATGGCAATTGGAGCCCAATATTGACTTGTCTTACCATAAAACAACTCTTGCTCGTAGGACCAGAAACTGCATGTGATTCATCTCCATTTAGGACTGGGAAACAAAAGCTAGCTCACCTTACAGAAACACACTCTGCTTTAGAGAAAAGAGAACTCTTCTACTCTACTGTGTTTCCTATAGGGCCAGAACAGTGAGAATGCTCAGAACGAACAACTGTGCTTCCTACACACGAGCCAAATCTAGTTCAACTCTGCTTAGGAAACTGAAAAGAAGAGTAGCTCCTCTTCAGTCCGATACACTGTACCTGCTGGGAACAGACGCCAGTGCTATTTGCAGTGTGTATGGCAATGGGAGCGCAATAGTGACTTTCCTTACCAGAAAACAACTCTTGCTCATAGGACCAGAAACTGCATGTGATTCAACTCCATTTAGGACTGGGAAACAAATGCTAGCTCGCCTTACATGAAACACACTCTGCTTTTGAGAAAAGAGCACTCTTCTACTCTACTGTGTTTCCTATGGGGTCCGAACAGTGAGCTTGCTCAGAACAAAAGAACTGTGCTTCCTACACACACGGGCCATATCTAGTTCAACTCTGCTTAGGAAACTGACAAGAACACTAGCTCCTCTTCAGTCCAATACACTGTACTTTCGGGGAACAGACGCGAGTGCTATTTGCACTGTGTACGGCAATTGGAGCACAATAGTGACTTGTCTTACCAGAAAACAATTCTTGCTCGTAGCACAAAAAACTGCATGTGACTCAACTCCATTTAGGACTGGGAAACAAACGCTAGCTCAACTTCCAAGAAACAGACTCTGCTTTTGAGAAAAGAGCACTCTTCTACTCTACTGTGTTTCCAATGTGTTCCGAACAGTGAGCTTCCTCAGAACAAAAAAACTGTGCTTCCTACACACACGGCCATATCTAGTTCAATTCTGCTTAGGAATCTGACAAGAACAGTAGATACTCTTGAGTCCATCACACTGTACTTGCTGGGAACAGACGCCAGTGCTATTTGTCCTGTGTATGGCAATGGCAGAGCAATAGTGACTCTTGTTACCATAAAACATCTCTTGCTCGTAAGACTAGAAACTCCAAGTGATTCAACTCCATTTAGGACTGGGAAACAAACGCTAGCTCTTCTTACAAGAAACACACTCTGCTTTAGAGAAAAGAGCACTCTTCTACTCTACTGTGTTTCCTATAGGGCCAGAACAGCGAGCTTGCTCAGAACAAAAGAACTGTGCTTCCTACACACACGGGCCATATCTAGTTCAACTCTGCTTAGGAAACTGACAAGAACAGTAGCTCCTCTTCAGTTCCATACACTGTACTTGCTGGGAACAGACGCAAGTGCTATTTGCACTGTGTATGGCAATGGGAGCGCAATAGTGACTTTCCTTACCAGAAAACAACTCTTGCTCATAGGACCAGAAACTGCATGTGATTCAACTCCATTTAGGACTGGGAAACAAATGCTAGCTCGCCTTACATGAAACACACTCTGCTTTTGAGAAAAGAGCACTCTTCTACTCTACTGTGTTTCCTATGGGGTCTGAACAGTGAGCTTGCTCAGAACAAAAGAACTGTGCTTCCTACACACACGGGCCATATCTAGTTCAACTCTGCTTAGGAAACTGACAAAAACACTAGCTCCTCTTCAGTCCAATACACTGTACTTTCGGGGAACAGAAGCGAGTGCTATTTGCACTGTGTACGGCAATTGGAGCACAATAGTGACTTGTCTTACCAGAAAACAATTCTTGCTCATAGCACAAAAAACTGCATGTGACTCAACTCCATTTAGGACTGGGAAACAAACTCTAGCTCGCTTTAGAAGAAACACACTCTGCTTTTGAGAAAAGAGCACTCTTCTACTTTACTGTGTTTCCTATAGGGCCAGAACAGTGAGCTTGCTCAGAACATAATAACTGTGCTTCCTACAAACACGGGCCATATCTAGTTCAACTCTGCTTAGGAAACTGACAAGAACAGTAGCTCCTCTTCAGTTCGATACACTGTACTTGTGGGGAACAGAAGCGAGTGATATTTGCACTGTGTATGGCAATTGGAGCAAAATAGTGACTTGTCTTACCAGAAAACAACTCTTGCTCGTTGGACAAAAAACTGCATGTGACTCAACTCCATTTAGGACTGGGAAACAAACGCTAGCTCGACTTCCAAGAAACACACTCGGCTTTTGAGAAAAGAGCACTCTTCTACTCTACTGTGTTTCCTATGTGTTCCGAACAGTGAGCTTGCTCAGAACAAAAAAACTGTGCTTCCTACACACACGGCCATATCTAGTTCAAGTCTGCTTAGGAACCTGGCAAGAACAGTAGATCCTCTTCAGTCCAATACACTGTACTTGCTGGGAACAGACGCCAGTGCTATTTGTCCTGTGTATGTCAATGACAGCGCAATAGTGACTCTTCTTACCAGAAAACAACTCTTGCTCGTAGGACCAGAAACTGCATGTGATTCAACTCCATTTAGGACTGGGAAACAAACTCTAGCTCGCTTTACAAGAAACACACTCTGCTTTTGAGAAAAGAGCACTCTTCTCTACTGTGTTTCCTATAGGGCCAGAACAGTGAGCTTGCTCAGAAAAAAAGAACTTGGCTTCCTACACACACGGACCATATCTAGGTCAACTCTGCTTGGAAACTGAGAAGAACAGTAGCTCCTCTTCAGTCCAATACACTGTACTTGCTGGGAACAGACGCATGTGCGATTTGCACTGTGTATGGCAATGGGAGCACAATAGTGACATTCCTTACCAGAAAACAACTCTTGCTATTAGGACCAGAAACTGCATGTGATTCCACTCCATTTAGGACTGGGAAACAAATGCTAGCTCGCCTTACAAAAACAAACTCTGCTTTAGAGAAAGGAGCACTCTTCTACTCTACTGTGTTTCCTATGGGGTCCAAAGAGTGAGCTTGCTCAGAACAAAATAACTGTGCTTCCTACACACACAGACCATATCTAGTTCAACTCTGCTTAGGAAACTGACAAGAACAGTAGCTCCTATTCAGTCCAATACACTGTACTTGCTGGGAAAAGACGCGAGTGCTATTTGCCTTGTGTAGGGCAATGGGAGCGCAATAGTGACTTTCCTTTCCAGAAAACAACTCTTGCTCGTAGGACCAGAAACTGCATGTGATTCAACTCCATTTAGGAGTAGGAAACAAACGCTAGCTCGCCTTACAAAAACACACTCTGCTTTTGAGAAAAGAGCACTCTTCTACTCTACTGTGTTTCCTATGGTGTCCGAACATTCAGCTTGCTCAGAACAAAAGAACTGTGCTTCCTACACACACGGCCATATCTAGTTCAATTCTGCTTAGGAACCTGACAAGAACAGTAGATCCTCTTCAGTCCAATACACTGTACGTGCTGGGAACAGACGCCAGTGCTATTTGTCCTGTGTATGGCAATGGCAGCCCAATAGTGACTCTTCTTACCATAAAACAACTCTTGCTCGTAGGACCAGAAACTGCATGTGATTCAACTCCATTTAGGACTGGGAAACAAAAGCTAGCTCACCTTACAGAAACACACTCTGCTTTAGAGAAAAGAGAACTCTTCTACTCTACTGTGTTTCCTATAGGGCCAGAACAGTGAGAATGCTCAGAACAAACAACTGTGCTTCCTACACACGAGCCATATCTAGTTCAACTCTGCTTAGGAAACTGAAAAGAACAGTAGCTCCTCTTCAGTCCGATACACTGTACCTGCTGGGAACAGACGCGAGTGCTATTTGCACTGTGTATGGCAATGGGAGCGCAATAGTGACTTTCCTTACCAGAAAACAACTCTTGCTCATAGGACCAGAAACTGCATGTGATTCAACTCCATTTAGGACTGGGAAACAAATGCTAGCTCGCCTTACATGAAACACACTCTGCTTTTGAGAAAAGAGCACTCTTCTACTCTACTGTGTTTCCTATGGGGTCTGAACAGTGAGGTTGCTCAGAACAAAAGAACTGTGCTTCCTACACACACGGGCCATATCTAGTTCAACTCTGCTTAGGAAACTGACAAAAACACTAGCTCCTCTTCAGTCCAATACACTGTACTTTCGGGGAACAGAAGCGAGTGCTATTTGCACTGTGTACGGCAATTGGAGCACAATAGTGACTTGTCTTACCAGAAAACAATTCTTGCTCATAGCACAAAAAACTGCATGTGACTCAACTCCATTTAGGACTGGGAAACAAACTCTAGCTCGCTTTAGAAGAAACACACTCTGCTTTTGAGAAAAGAGCACTCTTCTACTTACTGTGTTTCCTATAGGGCCAGAACAGTGAGCTTGCTCAGAACATAATAACTGTGCTTCCTACAAACACGGGCCATATCTAGTTCAACTCTGCTTAGGAAACTGACAAGAACAGTAGCTCCTCTTCAGTTCGATACACTGTACTTGTGGGGAACAGAAGCGAGTGATATTTGCACTGTGTATGGCAATTGGAGCACAATAGTGACTTGTCTTACCAGAAAACAACTCTTGCTCGTTGGACAAAAAACTGCATGTGACTCAACTCCATTTAGGACTGGGAAACAAACGCTAGCTCGACTTCCAAGAAACACACTCGGCTTTTGAGAAAAGAGCACTCTTCTACTCTACTGTGTTTCCTATGTGTTCCGAACAGTGAGCTTGCTCAGAACAAAAAAACTGTGCTTCCTACACACACGGCCATATCTAGTTCAAGTCTGCTTAGGAACCTGGCAAGAACAGTAGATCCTCTTCAGTCCAATACACTGTACTTGCTGGGAACAGACGCCAGTGCTATTTGTCCTGTGTATGTCAATGACAGCGCAATAGTGACTCTTCTTACCAGAAAACAACTCTTGCTCGTAGGACCAGAAACTGCATGTGATTCAACTCCATTTAGGACTGGGAAACAAATTCTAGCTCGCTTTACAAGAAACACACTCTGCTTTTGAGAAAAGAGCACTCTTCTCTAATGTGTTTCCTATAGGGCCAGAACAGTGAGCTTGCTCAGAAAAAAAGAACTTGGCTTCCTACACACACGGACCATATCTAGGTCAACTCTGCTTGGAAACTGAGAAGAACAGTAGCTCCTCTTCAGTCCAATACACTGTACTTGCTGGGAACAGACGCATGTGCGATTTGCACTGTGTATGGCAATGGGAGCACAATAGTGACTTTCCTTACCAGAAAACAACTCTTGCTATTAGGACCAGAAACTGCATGTGATTCCACTCCATTTAGGACTGGGAAACAAATGCTAGCTCACCTTACAAAAACAAACTCTGCTTCAGAGAAAAGAGCACTCTTCTACTCTACTGTGTTTCCTATGGGGTCCAAACAGTGAGCTTGCTCAGAACAAAATAACTGTGCCTCCTACACACGGATCATATCTAGTTCAACTCTGCTTAGGAAACTGACAAGAACAGTAGCTCCTATTCAGTCCAATACACTGTACTTGCTGGGAAAAGACGCGAGTGCTATTTGCCTTGTGTAGGGCAATGGGAGCGCAATAGTGACTTTCCTTACCAGAAAACAACTCTTGCTCGTAGGACCAGAAACTGCATGTGATTCAACTCCATTTAGGAGTAGGAAACAAACGCTAGCTCGCCTTACAAAAACACACTCTGCTTTTGAGAAAAGAGCACTCTTCTACTCTACTGTGTTTCCTATGGTGTCCGAACATTCAGCTTGCTCAGAACAAAAGAACTGTGCTTGCTACACACATGGCCATATCTAGTTCAATTCTGCTTAGGAACCTGACAAGAACAGTAGATCCTCTTCAGTCCAATACACTGTACGTGCTGGGAACAGACGCCAGTGCTATTTGTCCTGTGTATGGCAATGGCAGCCCAATAGTGACTCTTCTTACCATAAAACAACTCTTGCTCGTAGGACCAGAAACTGCATGTGATTCAACTCCATTTAGGACTGGGAAACAAAAGCTAGCTCACCTTACAGAAACACACTCTGCTTTAGAGAAAAGAGAACTCTTCTACTCTACTGTGTTTCCTATTGGGCCAGAACAGTGAGAATGCTCAGAACAAACAACTGTGCTTCCTACACACGAGCCATATCTAGTTCAACTCTGCTTAGGAAACTGAAAAGAACAGTAGCTGCTCTTCAGTCCGATGCACTGTACCTGCTGGGAACAGACGAGAGTGCTATTTGCACTGTGTATGGCAATGGGAGTGCAATAGTGACTTTCCTTACCAGAAAACAATTCTTGCTCATAGGACCAGAAACTGCATGTGATTCAACTCCATTTAGGACTGGGAAACAAATGCTAGCTCGCCTTACATGAAACACACTCTGCTTTTGAGAAAAGAGCACTCTTCTACTCTACTGTGTTTCCTATGGGGTCCGAACAGTGAGCTTGCTCAGAACAAAAGAACTGTGCTTCCTACACACACGGGCCATATCTAGTTCAACTCTGCTTAGGAAACTGCCAAGAACACTAGCTCCTCTTCAGTCCAATACACTGTACTTTCGGGGAACAGACGCGAGTGCTATTTGCACTGTGTACGGCAATTGGAGCACAATCGTGACTTGTCTTACCAGAAAACAATTCTTGCTCGTAGCACAAAAAACTGCATGTGACTCAACTCCATTTAGGACTGGGAAACAAACGCTAGCTCGACTTCCAAGAAACACACTCTGCTTTATAGAAAAGACCACTCTTCTACTCTACTGTGTTTCCTATTGGGCCAGAACAGTGAGCTTGCTCAGAAAAAAAGAACTGTGCTTCCTACACACGGGCCATATCTAGTTCAACTCTGCTTAGGAAACTGACAAGAACAGTAGCTCCTCTTCAGTCCGATACACTGTACTTGTGGGGAACAGAAGCGAGTGATATTTGCACTGTGTATGGCAATTGGAGCACAATAGTGACTTGTCTTATCAGAAAACAACTCTTGCTCGTTGGACAAAAAACTGCATGTGACTCAACTCCATTTAGAATTGGGAAACAAACGCTAGCTCGACTTCCAAGAAACACACTCTGCTTTTGAGAAAAGAGCACTCTTCTACTCTACTGTGTTTCCTATGTGTTCCGAACAGTGAGCTTGCTCAGAACAAAAAAACTGTGCTTCCTACACACACGACCATATCTAGTTCAAGTCTGTTTAGGAACCTGACAAGAACAGTAGATCCTATTCAGTCCAATACACTGTACTTGCTGGGAACAGACGCCAGTGCTATTTGTCCTGTGTATGTCAATGACAGCGCAATAGTGACTCTTCTTACCATAAAACAACTCTTGCTCGTAGGACCAGAAACTGCATGTGATTCAACTCCATTTAGGACTGGGAAACAAAAGCTAGCTCACCTTACAGAAACACACTCTGCTTTAGAGAAAAGAGCACTCTTCTACTCTACTGTGTTTCCTAAGGGCCAGAACAGTGAGAATGCTCAGAACAAAGAACTGTGCTTCCTACACCCGAGCCATATCTAGTTCAACTCTGCTTAGGAAACTGACAGGAACAGTAGCTCCTCTTCAGTCCGATACACTGTACTTCCTGTGAACAGACGCGAGTTCTATTTGCACTGTGTATGGCAATGGGAGCGCAATAGTGACTTTCCTTTCCAGAAAACAACTCTTGCTCGTAGGACCAGAAACTGCATGTGATTCAACTCCATTTCGGACTGGGAAACAAATCCTAGCTCGCCTTACATGAAACACACTCTGCTTTTGAGAAAAGAGCACTCTTCTACTCTACTGTGTTTCCTATGGGGTCCGAACAGTGAGCTTGCTCAGAACAAAAGAACTGTGCTTCCTACACACACGGGCCATATCTAGTTCAACTCTGCTTAGGAAACTGACAAGAACACTAGCTCCTCTTCAGTCCCATACACAGTACTTTCGGGGAACAGACGGGAGGGCTATTTGCACTGAGTATGGCAATGGGAGCGCAATAGTGACTTTCCTTACCAGAAAAAAACTCTTGCTCGTAGGACCACAAACTGCATGTGATTCCACTCCATTTAGGACAGGGAAACAAACGCTAGCTCGCCTTACAAAAACACACTCTGCTTTAGAGAAAAGAGCACTCTTTTACTCTACTGTGTTTCCTATGGGATCCAAACAGTGAGCTTGCTCAGAACAAAAGAACTGTGCTTCCTACACATACGGACCATATCTAGTTCAACTCTGCTTAGGAAACATACAAGAACAGTAGCTCCTATTCACTCCAATACACTGTACTTGCTGGGAAAAGACGCGAGTGCTATTTCCTTTGTGTAGGGTAATGGGAGCGCAATAGTGACTTTCCTTACCAGAAAACAACTCTTGCTCGTAGGACCAGAAACTGCATGTGATTCAACTCCATTTCAGACTGGGAAACAAATCCTAGCTCGCCTTACATGAAACACACTCTGCTTTTGAGAAAAGAGCACTCTTCTACTCTACTGTGTTTCCTATGGGGTCCGAACAGTGAGCTTGCTCAGAACAAAAGAACTGTGCTTCCTACACACACGGGCCATATCTAGTTCAACTCTGCTTAGGAAACTGACAAGAACACTAGCTCCTCTTCAGTCCCATAAACAGTACTTTCGGGGAACAGACGGGAGGGCTATTTGCACTGAGTATGGCAATGGTAGCGCAATTGTGACTTTCCTTACCAGAAAAAAACTCTTGCTTGTAGGACCACAAACTGCATGTGATTCCACTCCATTTAGGACTGGAAAACAAATGCTAGCTCGCCTTACAAAAACACACTCTGCTTTAGAGAAAAGAGCACTCTTTTACTCTACTGTGTTTCCTATGGGATCCAAACAGTGAGGTTGCTCAGAACAAAAGAACTGTGCTTCCTACACATACGGACCATATCTAGTTCTACTCTGCTTAGGAAACTTACAAGAACAGTAGCTCCTATTCACTCCAATACACTGTACTTGCTGGGAAAAGACGCGAGTGCTATTTCCTTTGTGTAGGGTAATGGGAGCTCAATAGTGACTTTCCTTACCAGAAAACAACTCTTGCTCGTAGGACCAGAAACTGCATGTGATTCAACTCCATTTAGGACTGGGAAAAAAATGCTAGCTCGCCTTACATGAAACACACTCTGCTTTTGAGAAAAGAGCACTCTTCTACTCTACTGTGTTTCCTATGGGGTCCGAACAGTGAGCTTGCTCAGAACAAAACAACTGTGCTTCCTACACACGGGCCATATCTAGTTCAACTCTGCTTAGGAAACTGACAAGAACAGTAGCTCCTATTCAGTCCAATACACTGTACTTGCGGGGAACAGACGTGAGTGCTATTTGCACTGTGTATGGCAATTGGAGCACAATAGTGACTCTTCTTACCAGAAAACAACTCCTGCTCCTAGGACCAGAAACTGCATGTGATTCATCTCCATTTAGGACTGGGAAACAAACTCTAGCTCGCTTTATAAGAAACACACTCTGCTTTTGAGAAAAGAGCACTCTTCTACTCTACTGTGTTTCCTATAGGGCCAGAACATTGAGCTTGCTCAGAAAAAAAAAACTGTGCTTCCTACACACACGGACCATATCTAGTTCAACTCTGCTTAGGAAACTGAGAAGAACAGTAGCTCCTCTTCAGTCCAATACACTGTACTTGCTGGGAACAGACGGGAGGGCTATTTGCACTGAGTATGGCAATGGGAGCGCAATAGTGACTTTCCTTACCAGAAAACAACTCTTGCTCGTAGGACCACAAACTGCATGTGATTCCACTCCATTTAGGACTGGGAAACAAATGCTAGCTTGCCTTACGAAAACACACTCTGCTTTAGAGAAAAGAGCACTCTTTTACTCTACAGTGTTTCCTATGGGATCCAAACAGTGAGCTTGCTCAGAACAAAAGAACTGTGCTTCCTACACACACGGGCCATATCTAGTTCAACTCTACTTAGGAAACTGACAAGAACAGTAACTCCTATTCAGTCCAATACACTGTACTTGCTGGGAAAAGACGCGAGTGCTATTTGCCTTGTGTAAGGCAATGGGCGCGCAATAGTGACTTTCCTTTCCAGAAAACAACTCTTGTTCTTAGGACCAGAAACTGCATGTGACTCAAATCCATTTAGGACTGGGAAACAAACGCTACCTCGCCTTACAAGAAACACACTCTGCTTTTGACTAAAGAGCACTCTTCTCCTCTACTGTGTTTCCTGTGGGGTCTGAACAGTGAGCTTGCTCAGAACAAAAGAATTGTGCTTCCTACACACACGGGCCATATCTAGTTCAACTCTGCTTAGGAAACTGACAAGAACAGTAGCTCCTCTTCAGTCCGATACACTGTACTTGCTGGGAACAGACGCGAGAGCTATTTGCACTATGTACGGCAAGGGGAGCGCAATAGTGACTTTCCTTACCAGAAAACAACTCTTGCTCGTAGGACCAGAAACTGCATGTGATTCCACTCCATTTAGGACTGGGAAACAAATGGTAGCTCGCCTTACAAAAACACACTCTGCTTTAGAGAAAAGAGCACTCTTCTACTCTACTGTGTTTTCTATAGGGCCAGAACAGTGAGCTTGCTCAGAACAAAAGAACTGTGCTTCCTACACACGGGCCATATCTAGTTCAACTCTGCTTAGGAAACTGACAAGAACAGTAGCTCCTCTTCAGTCCGACAGACTGTACTTGCTGGGAACAGACGCGAGTGCTATTTGCACTGTGTATGGCAATGGGAGCGCAATAGTGACTTTCCTTACCAGAAAACAACTCTTGCTCGTAGGACCAGAAACTGCATGTGATTCAACTCCATTTAGGACTGGGAAACAAATGCTAGCTCGCCTTACATGAAACACACTCTGCTTTTGAGAAAAGAGCACTCTTCTACTCTACTGTGTTTCCTATGGGGTCCGAACAGTGAGCTTGCTCAGAACAAAACAACTGTGCTTCCTACACACGGGCCATATCTAGTTCAACTCTGCTTAGGAAACTGACAAGAACACTAGCTCCTCTTCAGTCCAATACACTGTACTTTCGGGGAACAGACGTGAGTGCTATTTGCACTGTGTATGGCAATTGGAGCACAATAGTGACTTGTCTTAGAAGAAAACAACTCTTGCTCGTTGGACAAAAAACTGCATGTGACTCAACTCCATTTAGGACTGGGAAACAAACGCTAGCTCGACTTCCAATAAACACACTCTGCTTTTCAGAAAAGAGCACTCTTCTACTCTACTGTGTTTCCTATGTGTTCCGAACAGTGAGCTTGATCAGAACAAAAAAACTGTGCTTCCTACACACACGGCCATATCTAGTTCAAGTCTGCTTAGGAACCTGACAAGAACAGTAGATCCTCTTCAGTCCAATACACTGTACTTGCTGGGAACAGATGCGAGTGCTATTTGCCCTGTGTATGGCAATGGCAGCACAATAGTGACTCTTCTTACCATAAAACAACTCTTGATCGTAGGACCAGAAACTGCATGTGATTCAACTCCATTTAGGACTGGGAAACAAAAGCTATCTCACCTTACAGAAACACACTCTGCTTTAGAGAAAAGAGCACTCTTCTACTCTACTGTGTTTCCTATAGGGCCAGAACAGTGAGCTTGCTCAGAACAAAAGAACTGTGCTTCCTACACACGGGCCATATCTAGTTCAACTCTGCTTAGGAAACTGACAAGAACAGTAGCTCCTCTTCAGTCCGATACACTGTACTTGCAGGGAACAGACGCGAGTGCTATTTGCACTGTGTATGGCAATTGGAGCACAATAGTGACTCGCCCTACCAGAAAACAACTCTTGCTCGTAGGACAAAAACCTGCATGTGACTCAACTCCATTTAGGACTGGGAAACAAACGCTAGCTCGCCTTACTAGAAACACACTCTGCTTTTGAGAAAAGAGCACTCTTCTACTATACTGTGTTTCCTATGGGGTCCAAACACTGAGCTTGCTCAGAACAAAAGAACTGTGCTTCCTACACACACGGCCATATCTAGTTCAATTCTGCTTAGGAACCTGACAAGAACAGTAGATTCTCTTCAGTCCGATACACTGTACTTGCTGGGAACAGACGCCAGTGCTATTTGTCCTGTGTATGGCAATGGCAGCGCAATAGTGACTCTTCTTACCATAAAACAACTCTTGCTCGTAGGACCAGAAACTGCATGTAATTCAACTCCATTTAGGACTGGGAAACAAAAGCTAGCTCACCTTACAAGAAACACACTCTGCTTTAGAGAAAAGAGCACTCTTCTACTCTGCTGTGTTTACTATAGGGCCAGAACAGTGAGCTTGCTAAGAACAAAAGAACTGTGCTTCCTAAACACACGGGCCATATCTAGTTCAACTCTACTTAGGATACTGACAAGAACAGTAACTCCTATTCAGTCCAATACACTGTACTTGCTGGGAAAAGACGCGAGTGCTATTTGCCTTGTGTAAGGCAATGGGCGCGCAATAGTGACTTTCCTTTCCAGAAAACAACTCTTGTTCTTAGGACCAGAAACTGCATGTGACTCAAATCCATTTAGGACTGGGAAAAAAACGCTAGCTCGCCTTACAAGAAACACACTCTGCTTTTGAGAAAAGAGCACTCTTCTCCTCTACTGTGTTTCCTATGGGGTCTGAACAGTGAGCTTGCTCAGAACAAAAGAACTGTGCTTCCTACACACACGGGCCATATCTAGTTCAACTCTGCTTAGGAAACTGACAAGAACAGTAGCTCCTCTTCAGTCCGATACACTGTACTTGCTGGGAACAGACGCGAGATCTATTTGCACTATGTATGGCAAGGGGAGCGCAATAGTGACTTTCCTTACCAGAAAACAACTCTTGCTCGTAGGACCAGAGACTGCATGTGATTCCACTCCATTTAGGACTGGGAAACAAATGCTAGCTCGCCTTACAAAAACACACTCTGCTTTAGAAAAAAGTGCACTCTTCTACTCTACTGTGATTCCTATAGGGCCAGAACAGTGAGCTTGCTCAGAACAAAAGAACTGTGCTTCCTACACACACGGACCATATCTAGTTCAACTCTGCTTAGGAAACTGACAAGAACAGTAGCTCCTCTTCAGTCCGATAGACTGTACTTGCTGGGAACAGACGCGAGTGCTATTTGCACTGTGTATGGCAATGGGAGCGCAATAGTGACTTTCCTTTCCAGAAAACAACTCTTGCTCGTAGGACCAGAAACTGCATGTGATTCAACTCCATTTCAGACTGGGAAACAAATCCTAGCTCGCCTTACATGAAACACACTCTGCTTTTGAGAAAAGAGCACTCTTCTACTCTACTGTGTTTCCTATGGGGTCCGAACAGTGAGCTTGCTCAGAACAAAAGAACTGTGCTTCCTACACACACGGGCCATATCTAGTTCAACTCTGCTTAGGAAACTGACAAGAACACTAGCTCCTCTTCAGTCCCATAAACAGTACTTTCGGGGAACAGACGGGAGGGCTATTTGCACTGAGTATGGCAATGGGAGCGCAATAGTGACTTTCCTTACCAGAAAAAAACTCTTGCTTGTAGGACCACAAACTGCATGTGATTCCACTCCATTTAGGACTGGAAAACAAATGCTAGCTCGCCTTACAAAAACACACTCTGCTTTAGAGAAAAGAGCACTCTTTTACTCTACTGTGTTTCCTATGGGATCCAAACAGTGAGGTTGCTCAGAACAAAAGAACTGTGCTTCCTACACATACGGACCATATCTAGTTCTACTCTGCTTAGGAAACTTACAAGAACAGTAGCTCCTATTCACTCCAATACACTGTACTTGCTGGGAAAAGACGCGAGTGCTATTTCCTTTGTGTAGGGTAATGGGAGCGCAATAGTGACTTTCCTTACCAGAAAACAACTCTTGCTCGTAGGACCAGAAACTGCATGTGATTCAACTCCATTTAGGACTGGGAAAAAAATGCTAGCTCGCCTTACATGAAACACACTCTGCTTTTGAGAAAAGAGCACTCTTCTACTCTACTGTGTTTCCTATGGGGTCCGAACAGTGAGCTTGCTCAGAACAAAACAACTGTGCTTCCTACACACGGGCCATATCTAGTTCAACTCTGCTTAGGAAACTGACAAGAACAGTAGCTCCTATTCAGTCCAATACACTGTACTTGCGGGGAACAGACGTGAGTGCTATTTGCACTGTGTATGGCAATTGGAGCACAATAGTGACTCTTCTTACCAGAAAACAACTCCTGCTCCTAGGACCAGAAACTGCATGTGATTCATCTCCATTTAGGACTGGGAAACAAACTCTAGCTCGCTTTATAAGAAACACACTCTGCTTTTGAGAAAAAAGCACTCTTCTACTCTACTGTGTTTCCTATAGGGCCAGAACATTGAGCTTGCTCAGAAAAAAAGAACTGTGCTTCCTACACACACGGACCATATCTAGTTCAACTCTGCTTAGGAAACTGAGAAGAACAGTAGCTCCTCTTCAGTCCAATACACTGTACTTGCTGGGAACAGACGGGAGGGCTATTTGCACTGAGTATGGCAATGGGAGCGCAATAGTGACTTTCCTTACCAGAAAACAACTCTTGCTCGTAGGACCACAAACTGCATGTGATTCCACTCCATTTAGGACTGGGAAACAAATGCTAGCTTGCCTTACGAAAACACACTCTGCTTTAGAGAAAAGAGCACTCTTTTACTCTACAGTGTTTCCTATGGGATCCAAACAGTGAGCTTGCTCAGAACAAAAGAACTGTGCTTCCTACACACACGGGCCATATCTAGTTCAACTCTACTTAGGAAACTGACAAGAACAGTAACTCCTATTCAGTCCAATACACTGTACTTGCTGGGAAAAGACGCGAGTGCTATTTGCCTTGTGTAAGGCAATGGGCGCGCAATAGTGACTTTCCTTTCCAGAAAACAACTCTTGTTCTTAGGACCAGAAACTGCATGTGACTCAAATCCATTTAGGACTGGGAAACAAACGCTACCTCGCCTTACAAGAAACACACTCTGCTTTTGAGTAAAGAGCACTCTTCTCCTCTACTGTGTTTCCTATGGGGTCTGAACAGTGAGCTTGCTCAGAACAAAAGAATTGTGCTTCCTACACACACGGGCCATATCTAGTTCAACTCTGCTTAGGAAACTGACAAGAACAGTAGCTCCTCTTCAGTCCGATACACTGTACTTGCTGGGAACAGACGCGAGAGCTATTTGCACTATGTACGGCAAGGGGAGCGCAATAGTGACTTTCCTTACCAGAAAACAACTCTTGCTCGTAGGACCAGAAACTGCATGTGATTCCACTCCATTTAGGACTGGGAAACAAATGGTAGCTTGCCTTACAAAAACACACTCTGCTTTAGAGAAAAGAGCACTCTTCTACTCTACTGTGTTTTCTATAGGGCCAGAACAGTGAGCTTGCTCAGAACAAAAGAACTGTGCTTCCTACACACGGGCCATATCTAGTTCAACTCTGCTTAGGAAACTGACAAGAACAGTAGCTCCTCTTCAGTCCGACAGACTGTACTTGCTGGGAACAGACGCGAGTGCTATTTGCACTGTGTATGGCAATGGGAGCGCAATAGTGACTTTCCTTACCAGAAAACAACTCTTGCTCGTAGGACCAGAAACTGCATGTGATTCAACTCCATTTAGGACTGGGAAACAAATGCTAGCTCGCCTTACATGAAACACACTCTGCTTTTGAGAAAAGAGCACTCTTCTACTCTACTGTGTTTCCTATGGGGTCCGAACAGTGAGCTTGCTCAGAACAAAACAACTGTGCTTCCTACACACGGGCCATATCTAGTTCAACTCTGCTTAGGAAACTGACAAGAACACTAGCTCCTCTTCAGTCCAATACACTGTACTTTCGGGGAACAGACGTGAGTGCTATTTGCACTGTGTATGGCAATTGGAGCACAATAGTGACTTGTCTTAGAAGAAAACAACTCTTGCTCGTTGGACAAAAAACTGCATGTGACTCAACTCCATTTAGGACTGGGAAACAAACGCTAGCTCGACTTCCAATAAACACACTCTGCTTTTCAGAAAAGAGCACTCTTCTACTCTACTGTGTTTCCTATGTGTTCCGAACAGTGAGCTTGATCAGAACAAAAAAACTGTGCTTCCTACACACACGGCCATATCTAGTTCAAGTCTGCTTAGGAACCTGACAAGAACAGTAGATCCTCTTCAGTCCAATACACTGTACTTGCTGGGAACAGATGCGAGTGCTATTTGCCCTGTGTATGGCAATGGCAGCACAATAGTGACTCTTCTTACCATAAAACAACTCTTGATCGTAGGACCAGAAACTGCATGTGATTCAACTCCATTTAGGACTGGGAAACAAAAGCTATCTCACCTTACAGAAACACACTCTGCTTTAGAGAAAAGAGCACTCTTCTACTCTACTGTGTTTCCTATAGGGCCAGAACAGTGAGCTTGCTCAGAACAAAAGAACTGTGCTTCCTACACACGGGCCATATCTAGTTCAACTCTGCTTAGGAAACTGACAAGAACAGTAGCTCCTCTTCAGTCCGATACACTGTACTTGCAGGGAACAGACGCGAGTGCTATTTGCACTGTGTATGGCAATTGGAGCACAATAGTGACTCGCCCTACCAGAAAACAACTCTTGCTCGTAGGACAAAAACCTGCATGTGACTCAACTCCATTTAGGACTGGGAAACAAACGCTAGCTCTCCTTACTAGAAACACACTCTGCTTTTGAGAAAAGAGCACTCTTCTACTATACTGTGTTTCCTATGGGGTCCAAACACTGAGCTTGCTCAGAACAAAAGAACTGTGCTTCCTACACACACGGCCATATCTAGTTCAATTCTGCTTAGGAACCTGACAAGAACAGTAGATTCTCTTCAGTCCGATACACTGTACTTGCTGGGAACAGACGCCAGTGCTATTTGTCCTGTGTATGGCAATGGCAGCGCAATAGTGACTCTTCTTACCATAAAACAACTCTTGCTCGTAGGACCAGAAACTGCATGTAATTCAACTCCATTTAGGACTGGGAAACAAAAGCTAGCTCACCTTACAAGAAACACACTCTGCTTTAGAGAAAAGAGCACTCTTCTACTCTGCTGTGTTTCCTATAGGGCCAGAACAGTGAGCTTGCTAAGAACAAAAGAACTGTGCTTCCTAAACACACGGGCCATATCTAGTTCAACTCTACTTAGGATACTGACAAGAACAGTAACTCCTATTCAGTCCAATACACTGTACTTGCTGGGAAAAGACGCGAGTGCTATTTGCCTTGTGTAAGGCAATGGGCGCGCAATAGTGACTTTCCTTTCCAGAAAACAACTCTTGTTCTTAGGACCAGAAACTGCATGTGACTCAAATCCATTTAGGACT
Organism: Peromyscus eremicus; assembly: GCF_949786415.1. Taxonomy (NCBI): domain Eukaryota; kingdom Metazoa; phylum Chordata; class Mammalia; order Rodentia; family Cricetidae; genus Peromyscus; species Peromyscus eremicus. The sequence goes on from NW_026736529.1 coordinate 28,531, forward strand.
GGGAAAAAAACGCTAGCTCGCCTTACAAGAAACACACTCTGCTTTTGAGAAAAGAGCACTCTTCTCCTCTACTGTGTTTCCTATGGGGTCTGAACAGTGAGCTTGCTCAGAACAAAAGAACTGTGCTTCCTACACACACGGGCCATATCTAGTTCAACTCTGCTTAGGAAACTGACAAGAACAGTAGCTCCTCTTCAGTCCGATACACTGTACTTGCTGGGAACAGACGCGAGATCTATTTGCACTATGTATGGCAAGGGGAGCGCAATAGTGACTTTCCTTACCAGAAAACAACTCTTGCTCGTAGGACCAGAGACTGCATGTGATTCCACTCCATTTAGGACTGGGAAACAAATGCTAGCTCGCCTTACAAAAACACACTCTGCTTTAGAAAAAAGTGCACTCTTCTACTCTACTGTGATTCCTATAGGGCCAGAACAGTGAGCTTGCTCAGAACAAAAGAACTGTGCTTCCTACACACACGGACCATATCTAGTTCAACTCTGCTTAGGAAACTGACAAGAACAGTAGCTCCTCTTCAGTCCGATAGACTGTACTTGCTGGGAACAGACGCGAGTGCTATTTGCACTGTGTATGGCAATGGGAGCGCAATAGTGACTTTCCTTACCAGAAAACAACTCTTGCTCGTAGGACCAGAAACTGCATGTGATTCAACTCCAGTAGGATTGGGAAACAAATGCTAGCTCGCCTTACATGAAACACACTCTGCTTTTGAGAAAAGAGCACTCTTCTACTCTACTGTGTTTCCTATGGGGTCCGAACAGTGAGCTTGCTCAGAACAAAACAACTGTGCTTCCTACCCACGGGCCATATCTAGTTCAACTGTGCTTAGGAAACTGACAAGAACACTAGCTCCTCTTCAGTCCAATACACTGTACTTTCGGGGAACAGACGTGAGTGCTATTTGCACTGTGTATGGCAATTGGAGCACAATAGTGACTTTCCTTACCAGAAAACAACTCTTGCTCGTAGGACAAAAAACTGCATTTGACTCAACTCCATTTAGGACTGGGAAACAAACGCTAGCTCGACTTCCAAGAAACACACTCTGCTTTTGAGAAAAGAGCACTCTTCTACTCTACTGTGTTTCCTATGGTGTCCGCACAGTGTGCTTTCTCAGAACAAAAGAACTGTGCTTCCTACACACACGAGCCATATCTAGTTCAACTCCTTTTAGGAAAATGACAAGAAGAGTAGCTCCTCTTCAGTCCAATACACTGTACTTGCTGGGAACAGACGCGAGTGCTATTTGTCCTGTTTATGGCAATGGCAGAGCAATAATGACTCTTCTTAACATAAAACAACTCTTGCTCATAGTACTAGAAACTGCATGTGATTCAACTCCATTTAGGACTGGGAAACAAACGCTAGCTCGCCTTCCAAGAAACACACTCTGCTTTAGAGAAAAGAGCACTCTTCTACTCTACTGTATTTCCTATAGGGCCAGAACAGTGACCTTGCTCAGAACAAAAGAACTGTGCTTCCTACACAGGGCCATGACAAGTTCAACTCTGCTTAGGAAACTGACAAGAACAGTAGCTCCTCTTCCGTCCAATACACTGTACTTGCTGGGAACAGACGCGATGCTATTTGCACTGTGTATGGCAATGAGAGCACAATAGTGACTTTCCTTACCAGAAAACAACTCTTGCTCATAGTATCAGTAACTGCATGTGATTCCACTCCATTTAGGACTGGGAAAAAAACGCTAGCTCGACTTACAAGAAACACACTCTGCTTTAGAGAAAAGAGCACTCTTCTACTCTACTGTGTTTCCTATGGGGTCCAAACAGTGAGCTTGCTCAGAACAAAAGAACTGTGCTTGCTACACACACGGACCATATCTAGTTCAATCTGCTTAGGAAACTGACAAGAACAGTAGCTCCTATTCAGTCCAATACACTGTACTTGCTGGGAAAAGACACGAGTGCTATTTGCCTTGTGTAGGGCAATGGGAGCGCAATAGTGACTTTCCTTACCAGAAAACAACTCTTGTTCGTAGGACCAGAAACTGCATGTGATTCAACTCCATTTAGGACTAGGAAACAAACGCTAGCTCGCCTGACAAAAACACACTCTGCTTTTGAGAAAAGAGCACTCTTCTACTCTACTGTGTTTCCTATGGTGTCCGAACAGTGAGCTTGCTCAGAACAAAAGAACTGTGCTTCCTACACACACGGCCATATCTAATTCAATTCTGCTTAGGAACCTGACAAGAACAGTAGATCCGCTTCAATCCAATACACTGTACTTGCTGGGAACAGACGCCAGTGCTATTTGTCCTGTGTATGGCAATGGCAGTGCAATAGTGACTCTTCTTACCAAAAAACATCTCTTGCTCGGGGGACCAGAAACTGCATGTTATTCAATTCCATTTTGGACTGGGAAACAGATGCTAACTCGCCTTACAAGAAACACACTCTGCATTAGAGAAAAGAGCACTCTTCTACTCTACTGTGTTTCCTATGAGGTCCGAACAGTGAGCTTGCTCAGAACAAAAGAACTGTGCTTCCTACACACACGGTCTATATCTAGTTGAACTCTGCTTAGGAAACTGAGAAGAACAGTAGCTCCTCTTCAGTCCAATACCCTGTAATTGCTGGGAACAGACACGAGTGCTATTTGTCCTGTGTATGGCAATGGCAGCACAATAATGATTCTTCTTACCATAAAACAACTCTTGCTCGTAGGACCAGAAACTGCATGTGATTCAACTCCATTTAGGACTGGGAAAAAAACGCTAGCTCGCCTTACAAGAAACACACTCTGCTTTAGAGAAAAGAGCACTCTTCTACTCTACTGTGTTTCCTATGAGGTCCAAACAGTGAGCTTGCTCAGAACAAAAGAACTGTGCTTCCTACACACACGTGCCATATCTAGTTCAACTCTGCTTAGGAAACTGACAAGAACAGTAGCTCCTCTTCAGTCCAATACACTGTACTTGCGGGGAACAGACACGAGTGCTATTTGCACTGTGTATGGCAATTGGAGCACAATAGTGACTTGTCTTACAAGAAAACAACTGTTGCTCGTAGGACAAAAAACTGCATGTGACTCAACTCCATTTAGGACTGGGAAACAAATAGTAGCTCGACTTCCAAGAAGCACACTCTGCTTTTGAGAAAAGAGCACTCTTCTACTCTACTGTGTTTCCTATGTGTTTTCCGAACAGTGAGCTTGCACAGAACACAAAAACTGTGCTTCCTACACACACGGGCTATACCTAGTTCAATTCTACTTAGGAAACTGACAAGAACAGTAGAACCTCTTCAGTCCAATACACTGTACATGCAGGGAACAGACGCCAGTGCTATTTGCACTGTGTATGGCAATGGGAGCGCAATAGTGACTCTTCTTACCAGAAAAAAACTCTTGCTCGTAGGACCAGAAACTGCACGGGATTCAATTCCATTTCTGACTGGGAAACAAACACTAGCTTGCCTTTCAAGAAACGCACTCTGCTTTTGAGAAAAGAGCACCCTTCTACTCTACAGTGTTTCCTATGGGGTCCGAACAGTGAGCTTGCTAAGAACAAATGAACTGTGCTTCCTACACACACGGGCCATATCTAGTTATACTCTGCTTAGGAAACTGACAAGAACAGTAGCTGCTCTTCAGTCCAATACACCGTACTTGCTGGGAAGAGACGCCAGTGCTATTTGCACTGTGTATGACAATGGGAGCGCAATAGTGACTCTTCTTACCAGAAAAAAACTCTTGCTCGTAGGACCAGAAACGGCATGGGATTCAAATCCATTTTCGACTGGGAAGCAAATACTAGCTCGCCTTTCAAGAAACACAATTTAATTTTGAGAAAAGAGCACTCATCTACTCTACTGTGTTTCCTATGGTGTCCGCACAGTGTGCTTTCTCAGAACAAAAGAACTGTGCTTCCTACACACACGAGCCATATCTAGTTCAACTCCTTTTAGGAAAATGACAAGAAGAGTAGCTCCTCTTCAGTCCAATACACTGTACTTGCTGGGAACAGACGCCAGTGCTATTTGCACTATGTATGGCAATGGGAGCGCAATAGTGACTTTCCTTACCAGAAAACAACTCTTGCTCATAGTACCAGAAATTGGATGTGATTCAACTCCATTTAGGACTGGGAAACAAACGCTAGCTCGCCTTACAAGAAACACACTCTGCTTTTGAGAAAAGAGCACTCTTCTACTCTACTGTGTTTCCTATAGGGGCAGAACAGTGAGCTTGAACAGAACAAAAGAACTGTGCTTCCTACACACACGGCCATATCTAGTTCAATTTTGCTTAGAAAACTGAAAAGAACAGTAGATCCTGTTCAGTCAAGTACACTGTACATGCTGGGAACAGATGCCAGTGCTATTTGCCCTGTGTATGACAATGGGAGCACAATAGTGACTCTTCTTACCAGAAAAAAACTCTTGCTCGGAGGTCCACAAACTGCATGGGATTCAACTCCATTTAGTACTGGGTAACAAACGCTATCTCGCCTTACAAGAAACACACTCTGCTTTTGAGAAAAGAGCACGCTTCTACACTACTGTGTTTCCTATGGGGTCCGAACAGTGTGCTTGCTCAGAACAAAAGAACTGTGCTTCCTACACACTCGGGCCATATCTAGTTCAACTCTGCTTAGGAAACTGACAATAACAGTAGCTGCTCTTCAGTCCAATACACTGTACTTGCTGGGAACAGACGCGAGTGCTATTTGCACTGTGTATGGCAATGGGAGCACAATAGTGACTCTTCTTACCAGAAAACAACTCTTGCTCGTAAGACCACAAACTGCATGGGATTCAACTCCATTTCTGACTGGGAAACAAACACTAGCTCGCCTTTCCAGAAACACAATCAAATTTTGAGAAGAGAGCACTCATCTACTTTACTGTGTTTCCTATAATGTCCGCACAGTGAGCTTTCTCAGAACAAAAGAAGTGTGCTTCCTACACACATGGGCCATATCTTGTTCAACTCCTCTTAGGAAAATGACAAGAACAGTAGCTCCTCTTCAGTACAATACACTGTACTTGCTGGGAACAGACGCGAGTGCTATTTGCACTATGTATGGCAATGGGAGTACAACAGTGACTTTCATTACCAGAAAACAACTCTTGCTCATATGACCAGAAACTGCATGTGATTCAACTCCATTTAGGACTGGATAACAAACGCTAGCTCGCCTTACAAGAAACACACTCTGCTTTTGAGAAAAGAGCACTCTTCTACTCTTCTGTGTATCCTATAGGGCCAGAACAGTGAGCTTGATCAGAACAAGAGAACTGTGCTTCCTACACACACGGCCATATCTAGTTCAATTCTGCTTAGGAAACTGACAAGAACAGTAGATCCTCTTCAGTCCAATACACTGTACATGCTGGGAACAGACGCCAGTGCTATTTGCCCTGTGTATGCCAATGGGAGCACAATAGTGACTCTTCTTACCAGAAAACAACTCTTGCTCATAGGACCACAAACTGCATGGGATTCAACTCCATTTAGTACTGTGAAACAAACGCTATCATGCCTTACAAGAAACACACTCTGCTTTTGAGAAAAGAGCACGCTTCTACTGTATTGTGTTTCCAATGGGGTCTGAACAGTGAGCTTGCTCAGAACAAAAGAACTGTGCTTCCTACACACACGGCCATATCTAGTTCAACTGTGCTTAGGAAACTGACAAGAACAGTAGCTCCTCTTCAGTCCAATACACTGTACTTGCTGGAAACAGACGCGACTGCTATTTGCACTGTGTATGGCAAAGGGAGCGCAATAGTGACTTTCCTTAAGAGAAAACAACTCTTGCTGGTAGGACCAAAAACTGCATTTATTCAACTCCATTTAGGACTGGAAACAAACGCTAGCTCGCCTTACAAGAAACACACTCTGCTTTTGAGAAAAGAGCACTCTTCTACTCTACTGTGTTTCCTATAGGGCCAGAACAGAGAGCTTGCTCAGAACAAAAGAACTGTGCTTCCTACATACACGGCCATAACTAGTTCAATTCTGCTTAGGAACCTGACAAGAACAGTAGGTTCTCTTCAGTCCAATACACCGTACATGCTGGGAACCGACGCCAGTGCTATTTGCCCTGTGTATGACAATGGGAGCGCAATATTGACTCTTCTTACCAGAAAACAACTCTTGCTCGTAGGACCAGAAACTGCATGTGATTCAACTCCATTTAGGACTGGGAAAAAAACGCTAGCTCGCCTTACAAGAAACACACTCTGCTTTTGAGAAAAGAGCACTCTTCTACTCTACTGTGTTTCCTATGTGTTCCGCACAGTGAGCTTGCTCAGAACAAAAGAACTGTGCTTCCTACACACGGGCCATAACTAGTTCAACTCTGCTTAGGAAACTGACAAGAACAGTAGCTCCTCTTCAGTCCAATACACTGTACTTGTTGGGAAGAGACGCGAGTGCTATTTGCACTGTGTATGGCAATGAGAGCACAATAGTGACTTTACTTAACAGAAAACAACTCTTGCTCCTAGGAACACAAACTGCATGTGATTCAACGCCATTTAGGACTGGGAAACAAACGCTAGCTCGCCTTACAAGAAACACTCTCTGCTTTTTAGAAAAGAGCACTCTTCTACTCTACTGTGTTTCCTATGGGGTCCGAACAGTGAGCTTGCTCAGAACAAAAGAATTGTGCTTCCTACACACACGGCCATATCTAGTTCAATTCTGCTTAGAAACCTGACAAGAACAGTAGATCCTCTTCAGTCCAATACACTGTATCGCTGGGAACAGATGCCAGTGCTATTTGTCCTGTGTATGGCAATGGCAGCGCAATAGTGACTATTCTTACCATAAAACAACTCTTGCTCATAGGACCAGAAACTGCATGTGATTACACTCCATTCAGGACTGAGACACAAACGCTAGCTCACCTTACAAGAAACACACTCTGCTTAAGAGAAAAGAGCACTCTTCTACTCTACTGTGTTTCCTATGGGGTCCAAACAGTGAGCTTGCTCAGAACAAAAGAACTGTGCTTCCTACACACAAGGACCATATGTAGTTGAACTCTGCTTAGGAAACTGACAAGAACAGTAGCTCCTATTCAGTCCAATACACTGTACTTGCTGGGAAAAGACGCGAGTGCTATTTGCACTGTGTATGGCAATGGGAGCGCAATAGTGACTTTCCTTACCAGAAAACAACTCTTGTTCGTAGGACCAGAAACTGCATGTGATTCAACTCCATTTAGGACTAGGAAACAAACGCTAGCTCGCCTTAAAAGAAACACACTCTGCTTTTGAGAAAAGAGCACTTTTCTACTCTACTGTGTTTCCTATAGGGCCAGAACAGTGAGCTTGCTCAGAACATAATAACTGTGCTTCCTAAACACACGGGCCATATCTAGTTCAACTCTGCTTAGGAAACTGACAAGAACAGTAGCTCCTCTTCAGTCCGATACACTGTACTTGCTGAGGACAGACGTGAGTGCTATTTGCACTGTGTATGGAAATTGGAGCACAATAGTGACTCATCTTACCAGAAAACAACTGTTGCTCCTAGGATCAGAAAATGCATGTGATTCAACTCCATTTAGGACTGGGAATAAAACACTAGCTCGCCTTACAAGAAACATACTCTGCTTTTGAGAAAAGAGCACTCTTCTACTCTACTGTGTTTCCTATAGGGCCAGAACAGTTAGCTTGCTCAGAACAAATGAACTGTGCTTCCAGGACACACGGGCCATATCTAGTTTAACTCTGCTTAGGAAACTGAGAAGAACAGTAGCTCTTCTTCAGTCCAATACACTGTACTTGCTGGGAACAGACGCATGTGCTATTTGCACTGTGTATGGCAATGGGAGCGCAACAGTGACTTTCCTTACCAGAAAACAACTCTTGCTCGTAGGACCAGAAACTGCATGTGATTCAACTCCATTTAGTACTGGGAAACAAACGTTATCTTGCCTTACAAGAAACACACTGCTTTTGAGAAAAGAGCACTCTTCTACTCTACTGTGTTTCCTATGGGGTCCGAACAGTGAGCTTGCTCAGAACAAAAGAACTGTGCTTCCTACACACACGGACCATATGTAGTTCAACTCTGCTTAGGAAACTGACAAGAACAGTAGCTCCTCTTCAGTCTAATACACTGTACTTGCAGGGAACAGACGCGAGTGCTATTTGCACTGTGTATGGCAATTGGAGCACAATAGTGACTCTTCTTACCAGAAAACAACTCTTGCTCATAGAACAAAAAATTGCATGTGACTCAACTCCATTTAGGACTGGGAAACAAACTCTAGCTCGCTTTACAAGAAACACACTCTGCTTTTGAGAAAAGAGCACTCTTCTACTCTACTGTGTTTCCTATAGGGCCAGAACAGTGAGCTTGCTCAGAAAAAAAGAACTGTGCTTCCTACACACAGGGGCCATATCTAGTTCAACTCTTCTTAGGAAACTGACAAGAACAGTAGCTCCTCTTCAGTCCAATACACTGTACTTGCTGGGAAGAGATGGGAGGGCTATTTGCACTGTGTATGGCAATGGGAGCACAATAGTGACTTTCCTTACCAGAAAACAACTCTTGCTCGTAGGACCAGAAATTGCATGTGATTCCACTCTATTTAGGAATGGGAAACAAACGCTAGCTCGCCTTAAAAGAAACACACTCTGTTTTTGAGAAAAGAGCACTCTTCTACTCTACTGTGTTTCCTATGGGGTCCAAACAGTGAGCTTGCTCAGAACAAAAGAACTGTGCTTTCTACACACATGGCCATATCTAGTTCAATTCTGCATAGGAACCTGACAAGAACAGTAGATCCTCTTCAGTCCAATACACTGTACTTGCTGGGAACAGACGCGAGTGCTATTTGCACTGTGTATGGCAATGAGAGCGCAATAGTGACTTTCCTTAACAGAAAACAACTCTTGCTCCTAGGAACACAAACTGCATGTGATTCAACTCCATTTAGGACTGGGAAACAAACGCTAGCTCGCCTTACAAGAAACACACTCTGCTTTTGAGAAAAGAGCACTCTTCTACTCTACTGTGTTTCCTATGGGGTTCGAACAGTGAGCTTGCTCAGAACAAAAGAACTGTGCTTCCTACACACACGGCCATATCTAGTTCAATTCTGCTTAGGAACCTGACAAGAACAGTAAATCCTCTTCAGTCCGATACACTGTACTTGCTGGGAAAAGACGCGAGTGCTATTTGCCCTGTGTATGGCAATGGGAGCGCAATAGTGACTTTCCTTACCAGAAAAAAACTCTTAATCGTAGGACCAGAAACTGCATATGATTCAACTCCATTTAGGACTAGGGAACAAACGCTTGCTCGCCTTACAAGAAACACACTCTGCTTTTGAGAAAAGAGCACTTTTCTACTCTACTGTGTTTCCTATAGGGCCAGAACAGTGAGCTTGCTCAGAACATAAGAACTGTGCTTCCTACACACACGGGCCTTATCTAGTTCAACTCTGCTTAGGAAACTGACAAGAACAGTAGCTCCTCTTCAGTCCGATACACTGTACTTGCTGGGAACAGACGCGAGAGCTATTTGCACTGTGTATGGCAATGTGAGTACAATAGTGACTTTCCTTACCAGAAAACAACTCTTGCTCGTAGGACCAGAAACTGCATGTGATTCAACTCCATTTAGGACTGGGAAACAAATGCCAGCTCGCCTTACAAGAAACACACTCTGCTTTTGGGAAAAGAGCACTCTTCTACTCTACTTTGTTTCCTATGGGGTCCGAAAGTGAGCTTGCTCAGAACAAAAGAACTGTGCTTCCAACACACACGGCCATATCTAGTTCAATTCTGCTTAGGAAACTGACAAGAACAGTAGCTCCTCTTCAGTCCAATACACTGTACTTGCTGGGAACAGACACGAGTGCTATTTGCACTGTGTATGGCATTTGGAGCGCAATAGTGACTCTTCTTACCAGAAAACAACTCTTGCTCGTAGGACCAAAAACTGTCTGTGATTCAACTCCATTTAGGACTGGGAAACAAAGTCTAGCTCACCTTACAAGAAACACATTCTACTTTTGAGAAAAGAGCACTCTTCTACTCTACTGTGTTTCCTATAGGGCCAGAACAGTTAGCTTGCTCAGAACAAATGAACTGTGCTTCCTAGACACAGGGGCCATATCTAGTTCAACTCTGCTTAGGAAACTGAGAAGAACAGTAGCTCCTCTTCATTCCAATACACTGTACTTGCTGGGAACAGACGCATGTGCTATTTGCACTGTGTATGGCAATGGGAGCGCAATAGTGACTTTCCTTACCAGAAAACAACTCTTGCTCGTAGGACCAGAAACTGCATGTGATTCAACTCCATTTAGGACTGGGAAACAAACGCTAGCTCGCCTTACAAGAAACACACTGCTTTAGAGAAAAGAGCACTCTTCTACTCTACTGTGTTTCCTATGGGGTCCGAATAGTGAGCTTGCTCACAACAAAAGAACTGTGCTTCCTACACACGGACCATATGTAGTTCAACTCTGCTTAGGAAACTGACAAGAACAGTAGCTCCTCTTCAGTCCAATACACTGTTCTTGCTGGGAACAGACGCGAGTGCTATTTACACTGTGTATGGCAATTAGAGCGCCATAGTGACTTTCCTTACCAGAAAACAACTCTTGCTCGAAGGACCACAAACTGCATGTGATTCAACGCCATTTAGGACTGGGAAACAAATGCTAGCTCGCCTTACAAGAAACACACTCTGCTTTAGAAAAAGAGCACTCTTCTACTCTACTGTGTTTTCTACAGGGCCAGAACAGTGAGCTTGCTCAGAATAAAAGAACTGTGCTTCCCACACACGGGCCATATCTAGTTCAACTATGCTTAGGAAACTGACAACAACAGTAGATCCTCTTCAGTCCAATACACTGTACTTGCTGGGAACAGACGCCAGTGCTATTTGCACTGTGTATGGCAATTGGAGCACAATAGTGACTCGTTTTACCAGAAAACAACTCTTGCTCATAGAACAAAAAACTGCATGTTACTCAACTCCATTTAGGACTGGGAAACAAACTCTAGCTCGCTTTACAAGAAACACACTCTGCTTTTGAGAAAAGAGCACCCTTCTACTCTACTGTGCTTCCTATAGGGCCAGAACAGTGAGCGTGCTCAGAAAAAAAGAACTGTGCTTCCTAAACACATGGGCCATATCTAGTTCAACTCTTCTTAGGAAACTGACAAGAACAGTAGCTCCTCTTCAGTCCAATACACTGTACTTGCTGGGAACAGACGGGAGGGCTATTAGCACTGTGTATGACAATGGGAGCGCAATAGTGACTTTCCTTACCAGAAAACAACACTTGCTCGTAGGACCAGAAACTGCATGTGATTCTACTCCATTTAGGAATGGGAAACAAAAGCTGGCTCGTCTTAAAAGAAACACACTCTACGTTTGAGAAAAAAGCACTCTTCTACTCTACTGTGTTTTCTATGGGGTCCGAACAGTGAGCTTGCTCAGAACAAAAAAACTGTGCTTCCTACACACAGGGGCCATATCTAGTTCAACTCTGCTTAGGAACCTGACAAGAACAGTAGATCCTCTTCAGTCCAATACACTGTACTTGCTGGGAACAGACGCGAGTGCTATTTGCACAGTGTATGGCAATGGGAGCGCAATGTGACTTTCCTTACCAGAAAACAACTCTTGTACTTAGGACCAGAAACTGCATGTGATTCAACTCCATTTAGGACTAGGAAACAAACGCTAGCTTGCCTTACAAGAAACACACTCTGCTTTTGAGAAAATCGCACTCTTATACTCTACTGTGTTTCCTATAGGGCCAGAACAGTGAGCTTGCTCATAACTTAAGAACTCGCTTCCTACACACGGGCCATACCTAGTTCAACTCTGCTTAGGAAACTGACAAGAACGGTAGCTCCTCTTCAGTCCAATAAACTGTACTTGCTGGGAACAGACACATGTGCTATTTGCACTGTGTATGGCAATGGGAGCACAATAATGACTTTCCTTACCAGAAAACATTTCTTGCTCGTAGGACCAGAAACTGTCTGTGATTCAACTCCATTTAGGACTGGGAAACAAACGCGAGCTTGCCTTACAAGAAACACACTCTGCTTTAGAGAAAAGAGCACTCTTCTACTCTACTTTGTTTCCTGTAGGACCAGAACAGTGAGCTTGCTCAGAACATAATAACTGTGCTTCCTAAACACACGGGCCATATCTATTTCAACTCTGCTTAGGAAACTGACAAGAACAGCAGCTCCTCTTCAGTCCGATACACTGTACTTGCTTAGAACAGACGCTAGTGCTATGTGTACTGTGTATGGCAATTGGAGCACAATAGTGACTCGTCTTACCAGAAAACAACTATTGCTTGTAGGACCAAAAACTGCATATGATTCAACTCCATTTAGGACTGGGAAACAAACTCTAGCTCACCTTACAAGAAACACACTCTGCTTTTGAGAAAAGAGCACTCTTCTACTCTACTGTGTTTCCTATAGGGCCAGAACAGTTAGCTTGCTCAGAACAAATGAACTGTGCTTCCTAGACACACGGGCCATATCTAGTTCAACTCTGCTTAGGAAACTGAGAAGAAGAGTAGCTCCTCTTCAGTGCAATACACTGTACTTGCTGGGAACAGACGCTTGTGCTATTTGCACTGTGTATGGCAATGGGAGCACTATTGTGACTTTCCTTACCAGAAAACAACTCTTGGTCGTAGGACCAGAAACTGCATGTGATTCAACTCCATTTAGGACTGGGAAACAAACGCTAGCTCACCTTACAAGAAACACACTGCTTTAGAGAAAAGAGCACTCTTCTACTCTACTGTGTTTCCTATGGGGTCCAAACAGTGAGCTTGCTCAGAACAAAAGAAATGTGGTTCCTACACACACGGACCATATGTAGTTCAACTCTGCTTAGGAAACTGACAAGAACAGTAGCTCCTCTTCAGTCCAATACACTGTACTTGCTGGGAACAGACGCGAATGCTATTTACACTGTGTATGGCAATGAGAGCGCAATAGTGACTTTCCTTACCAGAAAACAACTCTTGCTCGTAGGACCACAAACTGCATGTGATTAAACTTCATTTAGGACTGGGAAACAAACGCTAGCTCGCCTTACAAGAAACACACTCTGCTTTAGAGAAAAGAGCACTCTTCTACTCTACTGTGTTTCCTATAGGGCCAGAACAGTGAGCTTGCTCAGAACAAAAGAGATGTGCTTCCTACACATGGGCCATAACTAGTTCCACTCTGCTTAGGAAACTGACAAGAACAGTAGCTCCCCTTCAGTCCGATACAATGTACCTGCTGGGAACAGACGCGAGTGCTATTTGCACTGTGTATGGCAAAGGGAGCGCAATAGTGACTTTCCTTACCAGAAAACAACACTTGCTCGTAGGACCAGAAACTGCATGTGATTCAACTCCATTTATGTCTGGAAAACAAATGCTAGCTCGCCTTACATCAAACACACTCTGCTTTTGAGAAAAGAGCACTCTTCTACTCTACTTTGCTTCCTATGGGGTCTGAACAGTGATCTTGCTCAGAACAAAAGAACTGTGCTTCCTACACACACGGGCCATATCTAGTTCAACTCTGCTTAGGAAACTGACAAGAACAGTAGATCCTCTTCAGTCCAATACACTGTACTTGCAGGGAACAGACGCGAGTGCTATTTGCACTGTGTATGGCAATTGGAGCCCAATAGTGACTTGTCTTACCAGAAAACAACTCTTGCTCGTAGGACAAAAAACTACATGTGACTCAACTCCATTTAGGACTGGGAAACAAATGGTAGCTCGACGTCCAAGAAACACACTCTGCTTTTGAGAAAAGAGCACTCTTCTACTCTACTGTGTTTCCTATAGGGCCAGAACAGAGAGCTTGCTCAGAAAAAAAAGAACTGTGCTTTCTACACACACGGGCCATATGTAGTTCAACTCTGCTTAGGAACCTGAGAAGAACAGTAGCGCCTCTTCTTTCCAATACACTGTACTTGCTGGGAACAGATGGGAGGGCTATTTGCACTGTGTATGGCAATGGGAGCACAATAGTGACTTTCCTTACCAGAAAACAACTCTTGCTCGTAGGAACACAAACTGCATGTGATTCCACTCCATTTAGGACTGGGAAACAAACGCTAGCTCGCCTTAAAAGAAACACACTCTGCTTTTCAGAAAAAAGCACTCTTCTACTCTACTGTGTTTCCTATGGGGTCCGAAAAGTGAACTTGCTCAGAACAAAAAAACTGTGCTTCCTACACACACGGCCATATCTAGTTCAAGTCTGCTTAGGAACCTGACAAGAACAGTAGATCCTCTTCAGCCCAATATACTGTACTTGCTGCGAACAAATGCCAGTGCTATTTGTCCTGTGTATGGCAATGGCAGCGCAATAGTGACTCTTTTTACCAGAAAACAACTCTTGCTCGTAGTACCAGAAACTGCATGGGATTCAACTCCATTTAGGACTGCGAAACAAACGCTAGCTTGCCTTACAAGTAACACACTCCACTTTAGAGAAAAGAGCACTCTTCTGCTCTACTGTGTTTCCTATGGGGTCCAAACAGTGAGCTTGCAAAGAACAAAAGAACTGTGCTTCCTACAAACACGGATCATATCTAGTTCAACTCTGCTTAGGAAACTGACAAGAACAGTAGCACCATTCCAGTCCAATACACTGTACTTGCTGGGAACAGACACGAGTGCTTTTTACACTGTGTATGGCAATGGGAGCGCAATGTGACTTTCCCTACCAGAAAAGAACTCTTGTTCGTAGGACCTGAAACTGCATGTGATTCAACTCCATTTAGGACTAGGAAACAAACGCTAGCTTGCCTTACAAGAAACACACTCTGCTTTTGAGAAAAGAGCACTCTTCTACTCTACTGTGTTTCCTATAGGGCCAGAACAGTGAGCTTGCTCAGAACAAAAGAACTGTGCTTCCTACACACACGGCCATATCTAGTTCAATTCTGCTTAGGAACCTGAAAGAACAGTAGACCCTCTTCAGTCCAATACACTGTACTTGCTGGGAACAGACGCCAGTGCTCTTTGTCCTGTATATGGCAATTGGAGCACAATAGTGACTCTTCTTACCATAAAACCACTCTTGGTCGTAGGACCAGAAACTGCATGTGATTCAACTCCATTTAGGACTGGGAAACAAACGCTTGCTCGCCTTACAAGAAACACACTCTGCTTTAGAGAAAAGAGCACTCTTCTACTCTACTGTGTTTCCTATAGGGCCAGAACAGTGAGCTTGCTCAGAAAAAAAAAACTGTTCTTCCTACAACACGGCCCATATCTAGTTCAACTCTGCTTAGGAAACTGACAAGAACAGTAGCTCCTCTTGAGTCCGATACACTGTACTTGCTGGGAACAGACGCCAGTGCTATTTGCACTGTGGATGGCAATGGGAGCACAATAGTGACTTTCCTTACCAGAAAACAACTCTTGCTCGTAGGACCAGGAACTGCATATGATTCAACTCCATTTAGGACTGAGAAACAAATGCTAGCTTGCCTTCCATGAAACACACTCTGCTTTTGAGAAAAGAGCACTCTTCTACTCTACTGTGTTTCCTATGGGGTACGAACAGTGAGCTTGCTCAGAACAAAAGAACTGTGCTTCCTACACACACGGGCCATATCTAGTTCAACTCTGCTTAGGAAACTGACAAGAACAGTAGCTCCTATTCAGTCCGATACACTGTACTTGCGGGGAAGAGACACGAGTGCTATTTGCACTGTGTATGGCAATTAGAGAACAATAGTGACTCGTCTTACCAGAAAACAACTCTTGCTTGTAGGACAAAAAACTGCATGTGACTCAACTCCATTTAGGACTGGGAAACAAACGCTAGCTCGCCTTACAAGAAACACACTCTGCTTTTGAGAAAAGAGCACTCTTCTACTCTACTGTGTTTCCTATGGAGTCCGAACACTGAACTTGCTCAGAACAAAAGAACTGTGCTTCCTACACACACGGCCATATCTAGTTCAATTCTGCTTAGGAACCTGACAAGAACAGTAGATCCTCTTCATTCCAATACACTGTACTTGCTGGGAACAGAAGCCAGTGCTATTTGTCCTGTGTATGGCAATGGCAGCGCAAAAGTGACTCTTCTTACCATAAAACAATTCTTACTCGTAGTACTAGAAACTGCATGTGATTAAACTTCATTTAGGACTGGGAAACAAACGCTAGCTCGCCTTACAAGAAACACACTCTACTTTAGAGAAAAGAGCACTCTTCTACTCTACTGTGTTTCCTATAGGGCCAGAACAGTGAGCTTGCTCAGAACAAAAGAGCTGTGCTTCCTACACATGGGCCATAACTAGTTCCACTCTGCTTAGGAAACTGACAAGAACAGTAGCTCCCCTTCAGTCCGATACAATGTACTAGCTGGGAACAGACGCGAGTGCTATTTGCACTGTGTATGGCAGTGGGAGCGCAATAGTGACTTTCCTTACCAGAAAACAACTCTTGCTCGTAGGACGAGAAACTGCATGTGATTCAACTCCATTTAGGTCTGGAAAACAAATGCTAGCTCGCCTTACATGAAACACACTCTGCTTTTGAGAAAAGAGCACTCTTCTACTCTACTGTGTTTCCTATAGGGCCAGAACAGTGAGCTTGCTCAGAACAAAAGAACTGTGCTTCCTACACACACGGCCATATCTAGTTCAATTCTGCTTAGGAACCTGAAAGAACAGTAGACCCTCTTCAGTCCAATACACTGTACTTGCTGGGAACAGACGCCAGTGCTCTTTGTCCTGTATATGGCAATTGGAGCACAATAGTGCCTCCTCTTACCATAAAACCACTCTTGGTCGTAGAACCAGAAACTGCATGTGATTCAACTCCATTTAGGACTGGGAAACAAACGATAGCTCGCCTTAAAAGAAACACACTCTGCTTTTGAGAAAAAAGCACTCTTCTACTCTACTGTGTTTCCTATGGGGTCCGAAAAGTGAACTTGCTCAGAACAAAAAAACTGTGCTTCCTACACACACGGCCATATCTAGTTCAAGTCTGCTTAGGAACCTGACAAGAACAGTAGATTCTCTTCAGCCCAATATACTGTACTTGCTGCGAACAGACGCCAGTGCTATTTTCCTGTGTATGGCATTGGCAGCGCAATAGTGACTCTTTTTACCAGAAAACAACTCTTGCTCGTAGTACCAGAAACTGCATGGGATTCAACTCCATTTAGGACTGCGAAACAAACGCTAGCTTGCCTTACAAGTAACACACTCTACTTTAGAGAAAAGAGCACTCTTCTGCTCTACTGTGTTTCCTATGGGGTCCAAACAGTGAGCTTGCAAAGAACAAAAGAACTGTGCTTCCTACAAACACGGATCATATCTAGTTCAACTCTGCTTAGGAAACTGACAAGAACAGTAGCACCATTCCGGTCCAATACACTGTACTTGCTGGGAACAGACACGAGTGCTTTTTACACTGTGTATGGCAATGGGAGCGCAATGTGACTTTCCTTACCAGAAAAGAACTCTTGTTCGTAGGACCTGAAACTGCATGTGATTCAACTCCATTTAGGACTAGGAAACAAACGCTAGCTTGCCTTACAAGAAACACACTCTGCTTTTGAGAAAAGAGCACTCTTCTACTCTACTGTGTTTCCTATAGGGCCAGAACAGTGAGCTTGCTCAGAACAAAAGAACTGTGCTTCCTACACACACGGCCATATCTAGTTCAATTCTGCTTAGGAACCTGAAAGAACAGTAGACCCTCTTCAGTCCAATACACTGTACTTGCTGGGAACAGACGCCAGTGCTCTTTGTCCTGTATATGGCAATTGGAGCACAATAGTGACTCTTCTTACCATAAAACCACTCTTGGTCGTAGGACCAGAAACTGCATGTGATTCAACTCCATTTAGGACTGGGAAACAAACGATAGGTCGCCTTACAAGAAACACACTCTGCTTTAGAGAAAAGAGCACTCTTCTACTCTACTGTGTTTCCTATAGTGCCAGAACAGTGAGTTTGCTCAGAAAAAAAAAACTGTGCTTCCTACAACACGGCCCATATCTAGTTCAACTCTGCTTAGGAAACTGACAAGAACAGTAGCTCCTCTTCAGTCCGATACACTGTACTTGCTGGGAACAGACGCCAGGGCTATTTGCACTGTGTATGGCAATGGGAGCACAATAGTGACTTTCCTTACCAGAAAACAACTCTTGCTCGTAGGACCAGAAACTGCATATGATTCAACTCCATTTAGGACTGAGAAACAAATGCTAGCTTGCCTTCCATGAAACACACTCTGCTTTTGAGAAAAGAGCACTCTTCTACTCTACTGTGTTTCCTATGGGGTACGAACAGTGAGCTTGCTCAGAACAAAAGAACTGTGCTTCCTACACACACGGGCCATATCTAGTTCAACTCTGCTTAGGAAACTGACAAGAACAGTAGCTCCTATTCAGTCCGATACACTGTACTTGCGGGGAAGAGACACGAGTGCTATTTGCACTGTGTATGGCAATTAGAGAACAATAGTGACTCGTCTTACCAGAAAACAACTCTTGCTTGTAGGACAAAAAACTACATGTGACTCAACTCCATTTAGGACTGGGAAACAAATGGTAGCTCGACGTCCAAGAAACACACTCTGCTTTTGAGAAAAGAGCACTCTTCTACTCTACTGTGTTTCCTATGTGTTCTGAAAAGTGAGCTTGCTCAGAACAAAAAAACTGTGCTTCCTACACACACGGCCATATCTAGTTCAAGTCTCCTTAGGAACCTGACAAGAACAGTAGATCCTCTTCAGTCCAATACAGTGTACTTGCTGGGAACAGACGCCAATGCTATTTGTCCTGTGTACGGCAATGGCCGCGCAATAGTGACTCTTCTTACCAGAAAACAACTCTTGCTCGTGGACCAGAAACTGCATGTGATTCAACTCCATTTAGGACTGGGAAACAAACTCTAGCTCGCTTTACAAGAAACATACTCTGCTTTTGAGAAAAGAGCACTCTTCTACTCTACTGTGTTTCCTATAGGGCCAGAACATTGAGCTTGCTCAGAAAAAAAAGAACTGTGCTTTCTACACACACGGGCCATATGTAGTTCAACTCTGCTTAGGAAACTGAGAAGAACAGTAGCTCCTGTTCTTTCCAACACACTGTACTTGCTGGGAACAGATGTGAGGGCTATTTGCACTGTGTATGGCAATGGGAGCGCAATAGTGACTTTCCTTACCAGAAAACAACTCTTGCTCGTAGGAACACAAACTGCATGTTATTCCACTCCATTTAGGAATGGGAAACAAACACTAGCTCGCCTTAAAAGAAACACACTCTGCTTTTGAGAAAAAAGCACTCTTCTACTCTACTGTGTTTCCTATGGGGTCCGAACATTGAGCTTGCTCAGAACAAAAAAACTGTGCTTCCTATACACACGGCCATATCTAGTTCAAGTCTGCTTAGGAACCTGACAAGAACAGTAGATCCTCTTCAGCCCAATATACTGTACTTGCTGCGAACAGACGCCAGTGCTATTTGTCCTGTGTATGGCAATGGCAGCGCAATAGTGACTCTTTTTACCAGAAAACAACTCTTGCTCGTAGTACCAGAAACTATATGGGATTCAACTCCATTTAGGACTGCGAAACAAACGCTAGCTTGCCTTTCAAGTAACACACTCTGCTTTAGAGAAAAGAGCACTCTTCTGCTCTACTGTGTTTCGTATGGGGTCCAAACAGTGATCTTGCAAAAAACAAAAGAACTGTGCTTCCTACAAACACGGATCATATCTAGTTCAACTCTGCTTAGGAAACTGACAAGAACAGTAGCACCTATCCAGTCCAATACACTGTACTTGCTGGGAACAGACTCGAGTGCTATTTGCACTGTGTATGGCAATGGGAGCGCAATGTGACTTTCCTTACCAGAAAAGAACTCTTGTTCGTAGGACCTGAAACTGAATGTGATTCAACTCCATTTAGGACTAGGAAACAAACGCTAGCTTGCCTTACAAGAAACACACTCTGCTTTTGAGAAAAGAGCACTCTTCTACTCTACTGTGTTTCCTATAGGGCCAGAACAGTGAGCTTGCTCAGAACAAAAGAACTGTGCTTCCTACACACAGGGCCATATCTAGTTCAATTCTGCTTAGGAACCTGAAAGAACAGTAGATCCTCTTCAGTCCAATACACTGTACTTGCTGGGAACAGACGCCAGTGCTCTTTGTCCTGTATATGGCAATTGGAGCACAATAGTGACTCTTCTTACCATAAAACAACTCTTGGTCGTAGGACCAGAAACTGTATGTGATTCAACTCCATTTAGGACTGGGAAACAAACGATAGCTCGCCTTACAAGAAACTCACTCTGCTTTAGAGAAAAGAGCACTCTTCTACTCTACTGTGTTTCCAATAGGGCCAGAAGAGTGAGCTTGCTCAGAAAAAAAAATGTGCTTCCTACACACACGGCCCATATCTAGTTCAACTCTGATTAGGAAACTGACAAGAACAGTAGCTCCTCTTCAGTCCGATACACTGTACTTGCTGGGAACAGACGCCAGTGCTATTTGCACTGTGGATGGCAATGGGAGCACAATAGTGACTTTCCTTACCAGAAAACAACTCTTGCTTGTAGGACCAGAAACTGCATATGATTCAACTCCATTTAGGACTGAGAAACAAATGCTAGCTTGCCTTCCATGAAACACACTCTGCTTTTGAGAAAAGAGCACTCTTCTACTCTACTGTGTTTCCTATGGGGTACGAACAGTGAGCTTGCAAGGAACCAAAGAACTGTGCTTCCTACACACACGGGCCATATCTAGTTCAACTCTGCTTAGGAAACTGACAAGAACAGTAGCTCCTCTTGAGTCCGATACACTGTACTTGCTGGGAACAGACGCGAGTGCTATTTGCACTTTGTATGGCAATGGGAGCGCAATAGTGACTTTCCTTACCAGAAAACAACTCTTGCTCGTAGGACCAGAAACTGCATGTGATTCAACTCCATTTAGGACTGAGAAACAAATGCTAGCTCGCCTTACATGAAACACACTCTGCTTTTGAGAAAAGAGCACTCTTCTACTCTACTGTGTTTCTTATGGGTTCCAAACAGTGAGCTTGCAAGGAACCAAAGAACTGTGCTTCCTACACACACGGATCATATCTAGTTCAACTCTGCTTAGTAAACTGACAAGAACAGTAGCTCCTATTCAGTCCAATACAATGTACTTGCGGGGAACAGAAGCGAGTGCTATTTGCACTGTGTATGGCAATTGGAGCCCAATATTGACTTGTCTTACCAGAAAACAACTCTTGCTCGTAGGACAAAAAACTGCATGTGACTCAACTCCATTTAGGACTGGGAAACAAACGCTAGCTCGACTTTTAAGAAACACACTCTGCTTTTGAGAAAAGAGCACTGTTCTACTCTACTGTGTTTCCTATGTGTTCCGAAAAGTGAGCTTGCTCAGAACAAAAAAACTGTGCTTCCTACACACACGGCCATATCTAGTTCAAGTCTGCTTAGGAACCTGACAAGAACAGTAGATCCTCTTCAGTCCAATACACTGTACTTGCTGGGAACAGACGCCAGTGCTATTTGTCCTGTGTATGGCAATGGCAGCGCAATAGTGACTCTTCTTACCAGAAAACAACTCTTGCTCATGGACCAGAAACTGCATGTGATTCAACTCCATTTAGGACTGGGAAACAAATGCTAGCTCGCCTTACATGAAACACACTCTGCTTTTGAGAAAAGAGCACTCTTCTACTCTACTGTGTTTCCTATGTGTTCCGAACAGTGAGCTTGCTGAGAACAAAAAAACTGTGCTTCCTACACACACGGCCATATCTAGTTCAAGTCTGCTTAGGAATCTGACAAGAACAGTAGATCCTCTTCAGTCCAATACACTGTACTTGCTGAGATCAGACTCCAGTGCTATTTGTCCTGTGTATGGCAATGGCAGCGCAATAGTCACTCTTCTTACCAGAAAAAAACTCTTGCTCATAGTACCAGAAACTGCATGTGATTCAACTCCATTTAGGCCTGGGAAACAAACTCGAGCTCGCTTTACAAGAAGCACACTCTGCTTTTGAGAAAAGAGCACTCTTCTACTCTACTGTGTTTCCTATATGGCCAGAACAGTTAGCTTGCTCAGAAAAAAAGAACTGTGCTTCCTACACACACGGGCCATATCTAGTTCAACTCTGCTTAGGAAACTGAGAAGAACAGTAGCTCCTCTTCAGTCCAATACACTGTACTTGCTGGGAATAGACGCCAGGGCTATTTGCACTGTGTATGGCAATGGGAGCGCAATAGTGACTTTTCTT
This sequence comes from Peromyscus eremicus, assembly GCF_949786415.1. NCBI lineage: Eukaryota > Metazoa > Chordata > Mammalia > Rodentia > Cricetidae > Peromyscus > Peromyscus eremicus. The sequence continues at coordinate 50,828 of NW_026736529.1, forward strand.
ACCAGAAAACAACTCTTGCTCATAGGACCAGAAACTGCATGTGATTCAACTCCATTTAGGACTGAGAAACAAATGCTAGCTTGCCTTCCATGAAACACACTCTGCTTTTGAGAAAAGAGCACTCTTCTACTCTACTGTGTTTCCTATGGGGTACGAACAGTGAGCTTGCTCAGAACAAAAGAACTGTGCTTCCTACACACACGGGCCATATCTAGTTCAACTCTGCTTAGGAAACTGACAAGAACAGTAGCTCCTATTCAGTCCGATACACTGTACTTGCGGGGAAGAGACACGAGTGCTATTTGCACTGTGTATGGCAATTAGAGAACAATAGTGACTCGTCTTACCAGAAAACAACTCTTGCTTGTAGGACAAAAAACTGCATGTGACTCAACTCCATATAGGACTGGGAAACAAACGCTAGCTCGCCTTACAAGAAACACACTCTGCTTTTGAGAAAAGAGCACTCTTCTACTCTACTGTGTTTCCTATGGAGTCCGAACACTGAACTTGCTCAGAACAAAAGAACTGTGCTTCCTACACACACGGCCATATCTAGTTCAATTCTGCTTAGGAACCTGACAAGAACAGTAGATCCTCTTCATTCCAATACACTGTACTTGCTGGGAACAGAAGCCAGTGCTATTTGTCCTGTGTATGGCAATGGCAGCGCAAAAGTGACTCTTCTTACCATAAAACAACTCTTGCTCGGAGTACTAGAAACTGCATGTGATTAAACTTCATTTAGGACTGGGAAACAAACGCTAGCTCGCCTTACAAGAAACACACTCTACTTTAGAGAAAAGAGCACTCTTCTACTCTACTGTGTTTCCTATAGGGCCAGAACAGTGAGCTTGCTCAGAACAAAAGAGCTGTGCTTCCTACACATGGGCCATAACTAGTTCCACTCTGCTTAGGAAACTGACAAGAACAGTAGCTCCCCTTCAGTCCGATACAATGTACTTGCTGGGAACAGACGCGAGTGCTATTTGCACTGTGTATGGCAATGGGAGCGCAATAGTGACTTTCCTTACCAGAAAACAACTCTTGCTCGTAGGACCAGAAACTGCATGTGATTCAACTCCATTTAGGTCTGGAAAACAAATGCTAGCTCGCCTTACATGAAACACACTCTGCTTTTGAGAAAAGAGCAATCTTCTACTCTACTTTGCTTCCTATGGGGTCTGAACAGTGATCTTGCTCAGAACAAAAGAACTGTGCTTCCTACACACACGGGCCATATCTAGTTCAAATCTGCTTAGGAAACTGACAAGAACAGTAGATCTTCTTCAGTCCAATACACTGTACTTGCTGGGAACAGACGCCAGTGCTATTTGCACTGTGGATGGCAATGGGAGCACAATAGTGACTTTCCTTACCAGAAAACAACTGTTGCTCGTAGGACCAGAAACTGCATATGATTCAACTCCATTTAGGACTGAGAAACAAATGCTAGCTTGCCTTCCATGAAACACACTCTGCTTTTGAGAAAAGAGCACTCTTCTACTCTACTGTGTTTCCTATGGGGTACGAACAGTGAGCTTGCTCAGAACAAAAGAACTGTGCTTCCTACACACACGGGCCATATCTAGTTCAACTCTGCTTAGGAAACTGACAAGAACAGTAGCTCCTATTCAGTCCGATACACTGTACTTGCGGGGAAGAGACACGAGTGTTATTTGCACTGTGTATGGCAATTAGAGAACAATAGTGACTCGTCTTACCAGAAAACAACTCTTGCTTGTAGGACAAAAACTGCATGTGACTCAACTCCATATAGGACTGGGAAACAAACGCTAGCTCGCCTTACAAGAAACACACTCTGCTTTTGAGAAAAGAGCACTCTTCTACTCTACTGTGTTTCCTATGGAGTCCGAACACTGAACTTGCTCAGAACAAAAGAACTGTGCTTCCTACACACACGGCCATATCTAGTTCAATTCTGCTTAGGAACCTGACAAGAACAGTAGATCCTCTTCATTCCAATACACTGTACTTGCTGGGAACAGAAGCCAGTGCTATTTGTCCTGTGTATGGCAATGGCAGCGCAAAAGTGACTCTTCTTACCATAAAACAACTCTTGCTCGGAGTACTAGAAACTGCATGTGATTAAACTTCATTTAGGACTGGGAAACAAACGCTAGCTCGCCTTACAAGAAACACACTCTACTTTAGAGAAAAGAGCACTCTTCTACTCTACTGTGTTTCCTATAGGGCCAGAACAGTGAGCTTGCTCAGAACAAAAGAGCTGTGCTTCATACACATGGGCCATAACTAGTTCCACTCTGCTTAGGAAACTGACAAGAACAGTAGTTCCCCTTCAGTCCGATACAATGTACTTGGTGGGAACAGACGCGAGTGCTATTTGCACTGTGTATGGCAATGGGAGCGCAATAGTGACTTTCCTTACCAGAAAACAACTCTTGCTCGTAGGACCAGAAACTGCATGTGATTCAACTCCATTTAGGTCTGGAAAACAAATGCTAGCTCGCCTTACATGAAACACACTCTGCTTTTGAGAAAAGAGCACTCTTCTACTCTACTTTGCTTCCTATAGGGTCTGAACAGTGATCTTGCTCAGAACAAAAGAACTGTGCTTCCTACACACACGGGCCATATCTAGTTCAAATCTGCTTAGAAAACTGACAAGAACAGTAGATCTTCTTCAGTCCAATACACTGTACTTGCAGGGAACAGACGCGAGTGCTATTTGCACTGTGTATGGCAATTGGAGCCCAATAGTGACTTGTCTTACCAGAAAACAACTCTTGCTCGTAGGACAAAAAACTACATGTGACTCAACTCCATTTAGGACTGGGAAACAAATGGTAGCTCGACGTCCAAGAAACACACTCTGCTTTTGAGAAAAGAGCACTCTTCTACTCTACTGTGTTTCCTATGTGTTCTGAAAAGTGAGCTTGCTCAGAACAAAAAAACTGTGCTTCCTACACACACGGCCATATCTAGTTCAAGTCTCCTTAGGAACCTGACAAGAACAGTAGATCCTCTTCAGTCCAATACAGTGTACTTGCTGGGAACAGACGCCAATGCTATTTGTCCTGTGTACGGCAATGGCCGCGCAATAGTGACTCTTCTTACCAGAAAACAACTCTTGCTCGTGGACCAGAAACTGCATGTGATTCAACTCCATTTAGGACTGGGAAACAAACTCTAGCTCGCTTTACAAGAAACACACTCTGCTTTTGAGAAAAGAGCACTCTTCTACTCTACTGCGTTTCCTATAGGGCCAGAACATTGAGCTTGCTCAGAAAAAAAAGAACTGTGCTTTCTACACACACGGGCCATATGTAGTTCAACTCTGCTTAGGAAACTGAGAAGAACAGTAGCTCCTGTTCTTTCCAACACACTGTACTTGCTGGGTACAGATGGGAGGGCTATTTGCACTGTGTATGGCAATGGGAGCGCAATAGTGACTTTCCTTACCAGAAAACAACTCTTGCTCGTAGGAACACAAACTGCATGTTATTCCACTCCATTTAGGAATGGGAAACAAACACTAGCTCGCCTTAAAAGAAACACACTCTGCTTTTGAGAAAAAAGCACTCTTCTACTCTACTGTGTTTCCTATGGGGTCCGAACATTGAGCTTGCTCAGAACAAAAAAACTGTGCTTCCTACACACACGGCCATATCTAGTTCAAGTCTGCTTAGGAACCTGACAAGAACAGTAGATCCTCTTCAGCCCAATATACTGTACTTGCTGCGAACAGACGCCAGTGCTATTTGTCCTGTGTATGGCAATGGCAGCGCAATAGTGACTCTTTTTACCAGAAAACAACTCTTGCTCGTAGTACCAGAAACTGCATGGGATTCAACTCCATTTAGGACTGCGAAACAAACGCTAGCTTGCCTTACAAGTAACACACTCTACTTTAGAGAAAAGAGCACTCTTCTGCTCTACTGTGTTTCCTATGGGGTCCAAACAGTGAGCTTGCAAAGAACAAAAGAACTGTGCTTCCTACAAACACGGATCATATCTAGTTCAACTCTGCTTAGGAAACTGACAAGAACAGTAGCACCATTCCAGTCCAATACACTGTACTTGCTGGGAACAGACACGAGTACTTTTTACACTGTGTATGGCAATGGGAGCGCAATGTGACTTTCCTTACCAGAAAAGAACTCTTGTTCGTAGGACCTGAAACTGCATGTGATTCAACTCCATTTAGGACTAGGAAACAAACGCTAGCTTGCCTTACAAGAAACACACTCTGCTTTTGAGAAAAGAGCACTCTTCTACTCTACTGTGTTTCCTATAGGGCCAGAACAGTGAGCTTGCTCAGAACAAAAGAACTGTGCTTCCTACACACACGGCCATATCTAGTTCAATTCTGCTTAGGAACCTGAAAGAACAGTAGACCCTCTTCAGTCCAATACACTGTACTTGCTGGGAACAGACGCCAGTGCTCTTTGTCCTGTATATGGCAATTGGAGCACAATAGTGACTCTTCTTACCATAAAACCACTCTTGGTCGTAGGACCAGAAACTGCATGTGATTCAACTCCATTTAGGACTGGGAAACAAACGATAGGTCGCCTTACAAGAAACACACTCTGCTTTAGAGAAAAGAGCACTCTTCTACTCTACTGTGTTTCCTATAGAGCCAGAACAGTGAGCTTGCTCAGAAAAAAAAAACTGTGCTTCCTACAACACGGCCCATATCTAGTTCAACTCTGCTTAGGAAATTGACAAGAACAGTAGCTCCTCTTCAGTCCGATACACTGTACTTGCTGGGAACAGACGCCAGTGCTATTTGCACTGTGGATGGCAATGGGAGCACAATAGTGACTTTCCTTACCAGAAAACAACTCTTGCTCGTAGGACCAGAAACTGCATATGATTCAACTCCATTTAGGACTGAGAAACAAATGCTAGCTTGCCTTCCATGAAACACACTCTGCTTTTGAGAAAAGAGCACTCTTCTACTCTACTGTGTTTCCTATGGGGTACGAACAGTGAGCTTGCTCAGAACAAAAGAACTGTGCTTCCTACACACACGGGCCATATCTAGTTCAACTCTGCTTAGGAAACTGACAAGAACAGTAGCTCCTATTCAGTCCGATACACTGTACTTGCGGGGAAGAGACACGAGTGCTATTTGCACTGTGTATGGCAATTAGAGAACAATAGTGACTCGTCTTACCAGAAAACAACTCTTGCTTGTAGGACAAAAAACTGCATGTGACTCAACTCCATATAGGACTGGGAAACCAACGCTAGCTCGCCTTACAAGAAACACACTCTGCTTTTGAGAAAAGAGCACTCTTCTACTCTACTGTGTTTCCTATGGAGTCCGAACACTGAACTTGCTCAGAACAAAAGAACTGTGCTTCCTACACACACGGCCATATCTAGTTCAATTCTGCTTAGGAACCTGAAAAGAACAGTAGATCCTCTTCATTCCAATACACTGTACTTGCTGGGAACAGAAGCCAGTGCTATTTGTCCTGTGTATGGCAATGGCAGCGCAAAAGTGACTCTTCTTACCATAAAACAACTCTTGCTCGTAGTACTAGAAACTGCGTGTGATTAAACTTCATTTAGGACTGGGAAACAAATGCTAGCTCGCCTTACAAGAAACACACTCTACTTTAGAGAAAAGAGCACTCTTCTACTCTACTGTGTTTCCTATTGGGCCAGAACAGTGAGCTTGCTCAGAACAAAAGAGCTGTGCTTCCTACACATGGGCCATAACTAGTTCCACTCTGCTTAGGAAACTGACAAGAACAGTAGCTCCCCTTCAGTCCGATACAATGTACTTGCTGGGAACAGACGCGAGTGCTATTTGCACTGTGTATGGCAATGGGAGCGCAATAGTGACTTTCCTTACCAGAAAACAACTCTTGCTCATAGGACCAGAAACTGCATGTGATTCAACTCCATTTAGGTCTGGAAAACAAATGCTAGCTCGCCTTACATGAAACACACTCTGCTTTTGAGAAAAGAGCACTCTTCTACTCTACTTTGCTTCCTATGGGGTCTGAACAGTGATCTTGCTCAGAACAAAAGAACTGTGCTTCCTACACACACGGGCCATATCTAGTTCAAATCTGCTTAGGAAACTGACAAGAACAGTAGATCCTCTTCAGTCCAATACACTGTACTTGCAGGGAACAGACGCGAGTGCTATTTGCACTGTGTATGGCAATTGGAGCCCAATAGTGACTTGTCTTACCAGAAAACAACTCTTGCTCGTAGGACAAAAAACTACATGTGACTCAACTCCATTTAGGACTGGGAAACAAATGGTAGCTCGACGTCCAAGAAACACACTCTGCTTTTGAGAAAAGAGCACTCTTCTACTCTACTGTGTTTCCTATGTGTTCTGAAAAGTGAGCTTGCTCAGAACAAAAAAACTGTGCTTCCTACACACACGGCCATATCTATTTCAAGTCTCCTTAGGAACCTGACAAGAACAGTAGATCCTCTTCAGTCCAATACAGTGTACTTGCTGGGAACAGACGCCAATGCTATTTGTCCTGTGTATGGCAATGGCCGCGCAATAGTGACTCTTCTTACCAGAAAACAACTCTTGCTCATGGACCAGAAACTGCATGTGATTCAACTCCATTTAGGACTGGGAAACAAATGCTAGCTCGCCTTACATGAAACACACTCTGCTTTTGAGAAAAGAGCACTCTTCTACTCTACTGTGTTTCCTATGTGTTCCGAACAGTGAGCTTGCTGAGAACAAAAAAACTGTGCTTCCTACACACACGGCCATATCTAGTTCAAGTCTGCTTAGGAACCTGACAAGAACAGTAGATCCTCTTCAGTCCAATACACTGTACTTGCTGGGAACAGACTCCAGTGCTATTTGTCCTGTGTATGGCAATGGCAGCGCAATAGTGACTCTTCTTACCAGAAAACAACTCTTGCTCGTAGTACCAGAAACTGCATGTGATTCAACTCCATTTAGGCCTCGGAAACAAACTCTAGCTCGCTTTACAAGAAACACACTCTGCTTTTGAGAAAAGAGCACTCTTCTACTCTACTGTGTTTCCTATAGGTCCAGAACAGTGAGCTTGCTCAGAAAAAAAGAACTGTGCTTCCTACACACACGGGCCATATCTAGTTCAACTCTGCTTAGGAAACTGAGAAGAACAGTAGCTCCTCTTCAGTCCAATACACTGTACTTGCTGGGAACAGACGCCAGTGCTATTTGTCCTGTGTATGGCAATGGCAGCGCAATAGTGACTCTTCTTACCAGAAAACAACTCTTGCTCGTGGACCAGAAACTGCATGTGATTCAACTCCATTTAGGACTGGGAAACAAACGCTAGCTCGCTTTACAAGAAACACACTCTGCTTTTGAGAAAAGAGCACTCTTCTACTCTACTGTGTTTCCTATGGGGTCCAAACAGTGAGCTTGCTCAGAACAAAAGAACTGTGCTTCCTACACACACGGCCATATCTAGTTCAACTCTGCTGAGGAAACTGACAAGAACAGTAGCTCCTAATCAGTCCAATACACTGTACTTGAAGGGAACAGACGCGAGTACTATTTGCACTGTGTATGGCATTTGGAGCGCAATAGTGACTCTTCTTACCAGAAAACAACTCTTGCTCGTAGGACCAAAAACTGCATGTGACTCAACTCCATTTAGGACTGGGAAACAAACGCGAGCTCACCTTACAAAAAAACACTCTGCTTTTGAGAAAAGAGCACTCTTCTACTCTACTGTGTTTCCTATGTGTTCCGAACAGTGAGCTTGCTCAGAACAAAAAAAATGTGCTTCCTACAGACACGGCCATATCTAGTTCAAGTCTGCTTAGGAAACTGACAAGAACAGTAGCTCCTATTCAGTCTGATCCGCTGTACTTGCTGGGAACAGACGCGAGTGCTATTTGCACTGTATATGGCATTTGGAGCGCAACAGTGACTCTTCTTACCAGAAAACAACTCTTGCTCGTAGGACAAAAAACTGCATGTGACTCAACTCTATTTAGGACTGGGAAACTAACGCGAGCTCGCCTTCCAAAAACACACTCTGCTTTTGAGAAAAGAGCACTCTTCTACTCTACTGTGTTTCCTATAGGGCCAGAACATTGAGCTTGCTCAGAAAAAAAAGAACTGTGCTTTCTACACACACGGGCCATATGTAGTTCAACTCTGCTTAGGAAACTGAGAAGAACAGTAGCTCCTGTTCTTTCCAACACACTGTACTTGCTGGGAACAGATGGGAGGGCTATTTGCACTGTGTATGGCAATGGGAGCGCAATAGTGACTTTCCTTACCAGAAAACAACTCTTGCTCGTAGGAACACAAACTGCATGTTATTCCACTCCATTTAGGAATGGGAAACAAACACTAGCTCGCCTTAAAAGAAACACACTCTGCTTTTGAGAAAAAAGCACTCTTCTACTCTACTGTGTTTCCTATGGGGTCCGAACATTGAGCTTGCTCAGAACAAAAAAACTGTGCTTCCTATACACACGGCCATATCTAGTTCAAGTCTGCTTAGGAACCTGACAAGAACAGTAGATCCTCTTCAGCCCAATATACTGTACTTGCTGCGAACAGACGCCAGTGCTATTTGTCCTGTGTATGGCAATGGCAGCGCAATAGTGACTCTTTTTACCAGAAAACAACTCTTGCTCGTAGTACCAGAAACTGCATGGGATTCAACTCCATTTAGGACTGCGAAACAAACGCTAGCTTGCCTTTCAAGTAACACACTCTGCTTTAGAGAAAAGAGCACTCTTCTGCTCTACTGTGTTTCGTATGGGGTCCAAACAGTGATCTTGCAAAAAACAAAAGAACTGTGCTTCCTACAAACACGGATCATATCTAGTTCAACTCTGCTTAGGAAACTGACAAGAACAGTAGCACCTATCCAGTCCAATACACTGTACTTGCTGGGAACAGACTCGAGTCCTATTAGCACTGTGTATGGCAATGGGAGCGCAATGTGACTTTCCTTACCAGAAAAGAACTCTTGTTCGTAGGACCTGAAACTGCATGTGATTCAACTCCATTTAGGACTAGGAAACAAACGCTAGCTTGCCTTACAAGAAACACACTCTGCTTTTGAGAAAAGAGCACTCTTCTACTCTACTGTGTTTCCTATAGGGCCAGAACAGTGAGCTTGCTCAGAACAAAAGAACTGTGCTTCCTACACACACGGCCATATCTAGTTCAATTCTGCTTAGGAACCTGAAAGAACAGTAGATCCTCTTCAGTCCAATACACTGTACTTGCTGGGAACAGACGCCAGTGCTCTTTGTCCTGTATATGGCAATTGGAGCACAATAGTTACTCTTCTTACCATAAAACAACTCTTGGTCGTAGGACCAGAAACTGTATGTGATTCAACTCCATTTAGGACTGGGAAACAAACGATAGCTCGCCTTACAAGAAACTCACTCTGCTTTAGAGAAAAGAGCACTCTTCTACTCTACTGTGTTTCCAATAGGGCCAGAACAGTGAGCTTGCTCAGAAAAAAAAAATGTGCTTCCTACACACACGGCCCATATCTAGTTCAACTCTGATTAGGAAACTGACAAGAACAGTAGCTCCTCTTCAATCCGATACACTGTACTTGCTGGGAACAGACGCCAGTGCTATTTGCACTGTGGATGGCAATGGGAGCACAATAGTGACTTTCCTTACCAGAAAACAACTCTTGCTTGTAGGACCAGAAACTGCATATGATTCAACTCCATTTAGGACTGAGAAACAAATGCTAGCTTGCCTTCCATGAAACACACTCTGCTTTTGAGAAAAGAGCACTCTTCTACTCTACTGTGTTTCCTATGGGGTACGAACAGTGAGCTTGCTCAGAACAAAAGAACTGTGCTTCCTACACACACGGGCCATATCTAGTTCAACTCTGCTTAGGAAACTGACAAGAACAGTAGCTCCTCTTCAGTCCGATACACTGTACTTGCTGGGAACAGACGCGAGTGCTATTTGCACTTTGTATGGCAATGCGAGCGCAATAGTGACTTTCCTTACCAGAAAACAACTCTTGCTCGTAGGACCAGAAACTGCATGTGATTCAACTCCATTTAGGACTGGGAAACAAATGCTAGCTCGCCTTACATGAAACACACTCTGCTTTTGAGAAAAGAGCACTCTTCTACTCTACTGTGTTTCTTATGGGGTCCAAACAGTGAGCTTGCAAGGAACCAAAGAACTGTGCTTCCTACACACACGGATCATATCTAGTTCAACTCTGCTTAGTAAACTGACAAGAACAGTAGCTCCTATTCAGTCCAATACAATGTACTTGCGGGGAACAGAAGCGAGTGCTATTTGCACTGTGTATGGCAATTGGAGCCCAATATTGACTTGTCTTACCAGAAAACAACTCTTGCTCGTAGGACAAAAAACTGCATGTGACTCAACTCCATTTAGGACTGGGAAACAAACGCTAGCTCGACTTTTAAGAAACACACTCTGCTTTTGAGAAAAGAGCACTGTTCTACTCTACTGTGTTTCCTATGTGTTCCGAAAAGTGAGCCTGCTCAGAACAAAAAAACTGTGCTTCCTACACACACGGCCATATCTAGTTCAAGTCTGCTTAGGAACCTGACAAGAACAGTAGATCCTCTTCAGTCCAATACACTGTACTTGCTGGGAACAGACGCCAATGCTATTTGTCCTGTGTATGGCAATGGCAGCGCAATAGTGACTCTTCTTACCAGAAAAAAACTCTTGCTCATAGTACCAGAAACTGCATGTGATTCAACTCCATTTAGGCCTGGGAAACAAACTCTAGCTCGCTTTACAAGAAGCACACTCTGCTTTTGAGAAAAGAGCACTCTTCTACTCTACTGTGTTTCCTATATGGCCAGAACAGTGAGCTTGCTCAGAAAAAAAGAACTGTGCTTCCTACACACACGGGCCATATCTAGTTCAACTCTGCTTAGGAAACTGAGAAGAACAGTAGCTCCTCTTCAGTCCAATACACTGTACTTGCTGGGAACAGACGCCAGGGCTATTTGCACTGTGTATGGCAATGGGAGCGCAATAGTGACTTTCCTTACCAGAAAACAACTCTTGCTCGTAGGACCAGAAACTGCATGTGATTCAACTCCATTTAGGTCTGGAAAACAAATGCTAGCTCGCCTTACATGAAACACACTCTGCTTTTGAGAAAAGAGCACTCTTCTACTATACATTGCTTCCTATGGGGTCTGAACAGTGATCTTGCTCAGAATAAAAGAACTGTGCTTCCTACACACACGGGCCATATCTAGTTCAAATCTGCTTAGGAAACTGACAAGAACAGTAGATCCTCTTCAGTCCAATACACTGTACTTGCAGGGAACAGACGCGAGTGCTATTTGCACTGTGTATGGCAATTGGAGCCCAATAGTGACTTGTCTTACCAGAAAACAACTCTTGCTCGTAGGACAAAAAACTACATGTGACTCAACTCCATTTAGGACTGGGAAACAAATGGTAGCTCGACGTCCAAGAAACACACTCTGCTTTGGAGAAAAGAGCACTCTTCTACTCTACTGTGTTTCCTATGTGTTCTGAAAAGTGAGCTTGCTCAGAACAAAAAAACTGTGCTTCCTACACACACGGCCATATCTAGTTCAAGTCTCCTTAGGAACCTGACAAGAACAGTAGATCCTCTTCAGTCCAATACAGTGTACTTGCTGGGAACAGACGCCAATGCTATTTGTCCTGTGTATGGCAATGGCCGCGCAATAGTGACTCTTCTTACCAGAAAACAACTCTTGCTCGTGGACCAGAAACTGCATGTGATTCAACTCCATTTAGGACTGGGAAACAAACTCTAGCTTGCTTTACAAGAAACACACTCTGCTTTTGAGAAAAGAGCACTCTTCTACTCTACTGTGTTTCCTATAGGGCCAGAACATTGAGCTTGCTCAGAAAAAAAAGAACTGTGCTTTCTACACACACGGGCCATATGTAGTTCAACTCTGCTTAGGAAACTGAGAAGAACAGTAGCTCCTGTTCTTTCCAATACACTGTACTTGCTGGGAACAGATGGGAGGGCTATTTGCACTGTGTATGGCAATGGGAGCGCAATAGTGACTTTCCTTACCAGAAAACAACTCTTGCTCATAGGAACACAAACTGCATGTTATTCCACTCCATTTAGGAATGGGAAACAAACACTAGCTCGCCTTAAAAGAAACACACTCTGCTTTTGAGAAAAAAGCACTCTTCTACTCTATTGTGTTTCCTATGGGGTCCGAACATTGAGCTTGCTCAGAACAAAAAAACTGTGCTTCCTACACACACGGCCATATCTAGTTCAAGTCTGCTTAGGAACCTGACAAGAACAGTAGATCCTCTTCAGCCCAATATACTGTACTTGCTGTGAACAGACGCCAGTGCTATTTGTCCTGTGTATGGCAATGGCAGCGCAATAGTGACCCTTTTTACCAGAAAACAACTCTTGCTCGTAGTACCAGAAACTGCATGGGATTCAACTCCATTTAGGACTGCGAAACAAACGCTAGCTTGCCTTTCAAGTAACACACTCTGCTTTAGAGAAAAGAGCACTCTTCTGCTCTACTGTGTTTCGTATGGGGTCCAAACAGTGATCTTGCAAATAACAAAAGAACTGTGCTTCCTACAAACACGGATCATATCTAGTTCAACTCTGCTTAGGAAACTGACAAGAACAGTAGCACCTATCCAGTCCAATACACTGTACTTGCTGGGAACAGACTCGAGTGCTATTTGCACTGTGTATGGCAATGGGAACGCAATGTGACTTTCCTTACCAGAAAAGAACTCTTGTTCGTAGGACCTGAAACTGCATGTGATTCAACTCCATTTAGGACTAGGAAACAAACGCTAGCTTGCCTTCCATGAAACACACTCTGCTTTTGAGAAAAGAGCACTCTTCTACTCTACTGTGTTTCCTATGGGGTCCAAACAGTGAGCTTGCTCAGAACAAAAGAACTGTGCTTCCTACACACACGGCCCATATCTAGTTCATCTCTGATTAGGAAACTGACAAGAACAGTAGCTCCTCTTCAGTGCGATACACTGTACTTGCTGGGAACAGACACCAGTGCTATTTGCATTGTGGATGGCAATGGGAGCACAATAGTGACTTTCCTTACCAGAAAACAACTCTTGCTTGTAGGACCAGAAACTGCATATGATTCAACTCCATTTAGGACTGAGAAACAAATGCTAGCTTGCCTTACATGAAACACACTCTGCTTTTGAGAAAAGAGCACTCTTCTACTCTACTGTGTTTCCTATGGGGTACGAACAGTGAGCTTGCTCAGAACAAAAGAACTGTGCTTCCTACACACACGGGCCATATCTAGTTCAACTCTGCTTAGGAAACTGACAAGAACAGTAGCTCCTCTTCAGTCCGATACACTGTACTTGCTCGGAACAGACTCGAGTGCTATTTGCACTTTGTATGGCAATGGGAGCGCAATAGTGACTTTCCTTACCAGAAAACAACTCTTGCTCGTAGGACCAGAAACTGCATGTGATTCAACTCCATTTAGGACTGAGAAACAAATGCTAGCTCGCCTTACATGAAACACACTCTGCTTTTGAGATAAGAGCACTCTTCTACTCTACTGTGTTTCTTATGGGGTCCAAACAGTGAGCTTGCAAGGAACCAAAGAACTGTGCTTCCTACACACACGGATCATATCTAGTTCAACTCTGCTTAGTAAACTGACAAGAACAGTAGCTCCTATTCAGTCCGATACACTGTACTTGCTGGGAACAGAAGCGAGTGCTATTTGCACTGTGTATGGCAATTGGAGCCCAATATTGACTTGTCTTACCAGAAAACAACTCTTGCTCGTAGGACAAAAAACTGCATGTGACTCAACTCCATTTAGGACTGGGAAACAAACGCTAGCTCGACTTTTAAGAAACACACTCTGCTTTTGAGAAAAGAGCACTGTTCTACTCTACTGTGTTTCCTATGTGTTCCGAAAAGTGAGCTTGCTCAGAACAAAAAAACTGTGCTTCCTACACAAACGGCCATATCTAGTTCAAGTCTGCTTAGGAACCTGACAAGAACAGTAGATCCTCTTCAGTCCAATACACTGTACTTGCTGGGAACAGATGCCAGTGCTATTTGTCCTGTGTATGGCAATGGCAGCGCAATAGTGACTTGTCTTAAGAGAAAACAACTCTTGCTCATGGACCAGAAACTGCATGTGATTCAACTCCATTTAGGACTGGAAAACAAATGCTAGCTCGCCTTACATGAAACACACTCTGCTTTTGAGAAAAGAGCACTCTTCTACTCTACTGTGTTTCCTATGTGTTCCGAACAGTGAGCTTGCTGAGAACAAAAAAACTGTGCTTCCTACACACACGGCCATATCTAGTTCAATTCTGCTTAGGAACCTGAAAGAACAGTAGATCCTCTTCAGTCCAATACACTGTACTTGCTGGGAACAGACGCCAGTGCTCTTTGTCCTGTATATGGCAATTGGAGCACAATAGTTACTCTTCTTACCATAAAACAACTCTTGGTCGTAGGACCAGAAACTGTATGTGATTCAACTCCATTTAGGACTGGGAAACAAACGATAGCTCGCCTTACAAGAAACTCACTCTGCTTTAGAGAAAAGAGCACTCTTCTACTCTACTGTGTTTCCAATAGGGCCAGAACAGTGAGCTTGCTCAGAAAAAAAAAATGTGCTTCCTACACACACGGCCCATATCTAGTTCAACTCTGATTAGGAAACTGACAAGAACAGTAGCTCCTCTTCAATCCGATACACTGTACTTGCTGGGAACAGACGCCAGTGCTATTTGCACTGTGGATGGCAATGGGAGCACAATAGTGACTTTCCTTACCAGAAAACAACTCTTGCTTGTAGGACCAGAAACTGCATATGATTCAACTCCATTTAGGACTGAGAAACAAATGCTAGCTTGCCTTCCATGAAACACACTCTGCTTTTGAGAAAAGAGCACTCTTCTACTCTACTGTGTTTCCTATGGGGTACGAACAGTGAGCTTGCTCAGAACAAAAGAACTGTGCTTCCTACACACACGGGCCATATCTAGTTCAACTCTGCTTAGTAAACTGACAAGAACAGTAGCTCCTATTCAGTCCAATACAATGTACTTGCGGGGAACAGAAGCGAGTGCTATTTGCACTGTGTATGGCAATTGGAGCCCAATATTGACTTGTCTTACCAGAAAACAACTCTTGCTCGTAGGACAAAAAACTGCATGTGACTCAACTCCATTTAGGACTGGGAAACAAACGCTAGCTCGACTTTTAAGAAACACACTCTGCTTTTGAGAAAAGAGCACTGTTCTACTCTACTGTGTTTCCTATGTGTTCCGAAAAGTGAGCCTGCTCAGAACAAAAAAACTGTGCTTCCTACACACACGGCCATATCTAGTTCAAGTCTGCTTAGGAACCTGACAAGAACAGTAGATCCTCTTCAGTCCAATACACTGTACTTGCTGGGAACAGACGCCAGTGCTATTTGTCCTGTGTATGGCAATGGCAGCGCAATAGTGACTCTTCTTACCAGAAAAAAACTCTTGCTCATAGTACCAGAAACTGCATGTGATTCAACTCCATTTAGGCTGGGAAACAAACTCTAGCTCGCTTTACAAGAAGCACACTCTGCTTTTGAGAAAAGAGCACTCTTCTACTCTACTGTGTTTCCTATATGGCCAGAACAGTGAGCTTGCTCAGAAAAAAAGAACTGTGCTTCCTACACACACGGGCCATATCTAGTTCAACTCTGCTTAGGAAACTGAGAAGAACAGTAGCTCCTCTTCAGTCCAATACACTGTACTTGCTGGGAACAGACGCCAGGGCTATTTGCACTGTGTATGGCAATGGGAGCGCAATAGTGACTTTCCTTACCAGAAAACAACTCTTGCTCGTAGGACCAGAAACTGCATGTGATTCAACTCCATTTAGGTCTGGAAAACAAATGCTAGCTCGCCTTACATGAAACACACTCTGCTTTTGAGAAAAGAGCACTCTTCTACTATACTTTGCTTCCTATGGGGTCTGAACAGTGATCTTGCTCAGAATAAAAGAACTGTGCTTCCTACACACACGGGCCATATCTAGTTCAAATCTGCTTAGGAAACTGACAAGAACAGTAGATCCTCTTCAGTCCAATACACTGTACTTGCAGGGAACAGACGCGAGTGCTATTTGCACTGTGTATGGCAATTGGAGCCCAATAGTGACTTGTCTTACCAGAAAACAACTCTTGCTCGTAGGACAAAAAACTACATGTGACT